>NC_000075.6:82567063-82789563 GCF_000001635.26 Mus musculus
TTCAAAGGATAATAACAGAAAAGAAGCAATACAAGGACGGAAATCACGCCCTAGAACAACCAAGAAAGTAATCATTCAACAAACCAAAAAGAAGACAGCCACAAGAACAGAATGCCAACTCTAACAACAAAAATAAAAGGAAGCAACAATTACTTTTCCTTAATATCTCTTAATATCAATGGACTCAATTCCCCAATAAAAAGACATAGACTAACAGACTGGCTACACAAACAGGACCCAACATTCTGCTGCTTACAGGAAACCCATCTCAGGGAAAAAGACAGACACTACCTCAGAGTGAAAGGCTGGAAAACAATTTTCCAAGCAAATGGACTGAAGAAACAAGCTGGAGTAGCCATTTTAATATCGGATAAAATCGACTTCCAACCCAAAGTTATCAAAAAAGACAAGGAGGGACAGACACTTCATACTCATCAAAGGTAAAATCCTCCAAGAGGAACTCTCAATTCTGAATATCTACGCACCAAATGCAAGGGCAGCCACATTCATTAGAGACACTTTAGTAAAGCTCAAAGCATACATTGCACCTCACACAATAATAGTGGGAGACTTCAACACACCACTTTCTTCAAAGGACAGATCGTGGAAACAGAAACTAAACAGGGACACAGTGAAACTAACAGAAGTTATGAAACAAATGGACCTGACAGATATCTACAGAACATTTTATCCTAAAACAAAAGGATATACCTTCTTCTCAGCACCTCACGGGACCTTCTCCAAAATTGACCATATAATTGGTCACAAAACAGGCCTCAATAGATACAAAAATATTGAAATTGTCCCATGTATCCTATCAGACCACCATGGCCTAAGACTGATCTTCAATAACAACATAAATAATGGAAAGCCAACATTCACGTGGAAACTGAATAACACTCTTCTCAATGATACCTTGGTCAAGGAAGGAATAAAGAAAGAAATTAAAGACTTTTTAGAGTTTAATGAAAATGAAGCCACAACGTACCCAAACCTATGGGACACAATGAAAGCATTTCTAAGAGGGAAACTCATAGCGCTGAGTGCCTCCAAGAAGAAACGGGAGACAGCACATACTAGCAGCTTGACAACACATCTAAAAGCCCTAGAAAAAAAGGAAGCAAATTCACCCAAGAGGAGTAGACGGCAGGAAATAATCAAACTCAGGGGTGAAATCAACCAAGTGGAAACAAGAAGAACTATTCAAAGAATTAACCAAACGAGGAGTTGGTTCTTTGAGAAAATCAACAAGATAGATAAACCCTTAGCTAGACTCACTAAAGGGCACATGGACAAAATCCTAATTAACAAAATCAGAAATGAAAAGGGAGACATAACAACAGATCCTGAAGAAATCCAAAACACCATCAGATCCTTCTACAAAAGGCTATACTCAACAAAACTGGAAAACCTGGACGAAATGGACAAATTTCTGGACAGATACCAGGTACCAAAGTTGAATCAGGATCAAGTTGACCATCTAAACAGTCCCATATCACCTAAAGAAATAGAAGCAGTTATTAATAGTCTCCCAACCAAAAAAAGCCCAGGACCAGATGGGTTTAGTGCAGAGTTCTATCAGACCTTCAAAGAAGATCTAATTCCAATTCTGCACAAACTATTTCACAAAATAGAAGTAGAAGGTACTCTACCCAACTCATTTTATGAAGCCACTATTACTCTGATACCTAAACCACAGAAAGATCCAACAAAGATAGAGAACTTCAGACCAATTTCTCTTATGAATATCGATGCAAAAATCCTCAATAAAATTCTCGCTAACCGAATCCAAGAACACATTAAAGCAATCATCCATCCTGACCAAGTAGGTTTTATTCCAGGGATGCAGGGATGGTTTAATATACGAAAATCCATCAATGTAATCCATTATATAAACAAACTCAAAGACAAAAACCACATGATCATCTCGTTAGATGCAGAAAAAGCATTTGACAAGATCCAACACCCATTCATGATAAAAGTTTTGGAAAGATCAGGAATTCAAGGCCCATACCTAAACATGATAAAAGCAATCTACAGCAAACCAGTAGCCAACATCAAAGTAAATGGAGAGAAGCTGGAAGCAATCCCACTAAAATCAGGGACTAGACAAGGCTGCCCACTTTCTCCCTACCTTTTCAACATAGTACTTGAAGTATTAGCCAGAGCAATTCGACAACAAAAGGAGATCAAGGGGATACAAATTGGAAAAGAGGAAGTCAAAATATCACTTTTTGCAGATGATATGATAGTATATATAAGTGACCCTAAAAATTCTACCAGAGAACTCCTAAACCTGATAAACAGCTTCGGTGAAGTAGCTGGATATAAAATAAACTCAAACAAGTCAATGGCCTTTCTCTATACAAAGAATAAACAGGCTGAGAAAGAAATTAGGGAAACAACACCCTTCTCAATAGTCACAAATAATATAAAATATCTTGGCGTGACTCTAACTAAGGAGGTGAAAGATCTGTATGATAAAAACTTCAAATCTCTGAAGAAAGAAATTAAAGAAGATCTCAGAAGATGGAAAGATCTCCCATGCTCATGGATTGGCAGGATCAACATTGTAAAAATGGCTATCTTGCCAAAAGCAATCTACAGATTCAATGCAATCCCCATCAAAATTCCAACTCAATTCTTCAACGAATTGGAAGGAGCAATTTGCAAATTTGTCTGGAATAACAAAAAACCTAGGATAGCAAAAAGTCTTCTCAAGGATAAAAGAACTTCTGGCGGAATCACCATGCCAGACCTAAAGCTTTACTACAGAGCAATTGTGATAAAAACTGCATGGTACTGGTATAGAGACAGACAAGTAGACCAATGGAATAGAATTGAAGATCCAGAAATGAACCCACACACCTATGGTCACTTGATCTTCGACAAGGGAGCTAAAACCATACAGTGGAAGAAAGACAGCATTTTCAACAATTGGTGCTGGCACAACTGGTTGTTATCGTGTAGAAGAATGCGAATCGATCCATACTTATCTCCTTGTACTAAGGTCAAATCTAAGTGGATCAAGGAACTTCACATAAAACCAGAGACACTGAAACTTATAGAGGAGAAAGTGGGGAAAAGCCTTGAAGATATGGGCACAGGGGAAAAATTCCTGAACAGAACAGCAATGGCTTGTGCTGTAAGATCGAGAATCGACAAATGGGACCTAATGAAACTCCAAAGTTTCTGCAAGGCAAAAGACACCGTCAATAAGACAAAAAGACCACCAACAGATTGGGAAAGGATCTTTACCTATCCTAAATCAGATAGGGGACTAATATCCAACATATATAAAGAACTCAAGAAGGTGGACTTCAGAAAATCAAATAACCCCATTAAAAAATGGGGCTCAGAACTGAACAAAGAATTCTCACCTGAGGAATACCGAATGGCAGAGAAGCACTTGAAAAAATGTTCAACATCCTTAATCATCAGGGAAATGCAAATCAAAACAACCCTGAGATTCCACCTCACACCAGTCAGAATGGCTAAGATCAAAAATTCAGGTGACAGCAGATGCTGGCGAGGATGTGGAGAAAGAGGAACACTCCTCCATTGTTGGTGGGAGTGCAGGCTTGTACAACCACTCTGGAAATCAGTCTGGCGGTTCCTCAGAAAACTGGACATAGTACTACCGGAGGATCCAGCAATACCTCTCCTGGGCATATATCCAGAAGATGCCCCAACAGGTAAGAAGGACACATGCTCCACTATGTTCATAGCAGCCTTATTTATAATAGCCAGAAGCTGGAAAGAACCTAGATGCCCCTCAACAGAGGAATGGATACAGAAAATGTGGTACATCTACACAATGGAGTACTACTCAGCTATTAAAAAGAATGATTTATGAAATTCCTAGCCAAATGGATGGACCTGGAGGGCATCATCCTGAGTGAGGTAACACATTCACAAAGAAACTCACACAATATGTATTCACTGATAAGTGGATATTAGCCCCAAACCTAGGATACCCAAGATATAAGATATAATTTGCTAAACACATGAAACTCAAGGAGAATGAAGACTGAAGTGTGGACACTATGCCCTTCCTTAGATTTGGGAACAAAACACCCATGGAAGGAGTTACAGAGACAGAGTTTGGAGCTGAGATGAAAGGATGGACCATGTAGAGACTGCCATAGCCAGGGATCCACCCCATAATCAGCATCCAAACGCTGACACCATTGCATACACTAGCAAGATTTTATTGAAAGGACGCAGATGTAGCTGTCTCTTGTGAGACTATGCCGGGGCCCAGCAAACACAGAAGTGGATGCTCACAGTCAGCTAATGGATGGATCATAGGGCTCCCAATGGAGGAGCTAGAGAAAGTAGCCAAGGAGCTAAAGGGATCTGCAACCCTATAGGTGGAACAACATTATGAGCTAACCAGTACCCCGGAGCTCTTGACTCTAGCTGCATATATATCAAAAGATGACCTAGTCGGCCATCACTGGAAAGAGAGGCCCATTGGACTTGCAAACTTTATATGCCCCAGTACAAGGGAATACCAGGGCCAAAAAGGGGGAGTGGGTGGGCAGGGGAGTGGGGGTGGGTGGATATGGGGGACTTTTGGTATAGCATTGGAAATGTAAATGAGTTAAATACCTAATAAAAAATGGAAAAAAAAAAAAAAAAAAAAGAAAATACAAGTCCACACCTGGATGAAACAACAAAGACAATTCAGGACTGAAAAGGTGAATTCAATAAAGAGGTAGAAACATTGAAAAGAACATTAGCTAAATGAAGATGGAAGAGCAAACCTCAGTATGCCAGTTTGAAATCTCAAGGAAAGCTATATAAGTAACCAAGCAGGAGAAAGACTATCTGGACTCAAAGATAAAGTAGATGAGCTACACAAAACAAGCAGAAAATAAATAAAAACAAATTAAAAGCATCAAATAAGAATATACAGGAATGCAGGATACTATCCAGAGACCAAGTCTTTGAATTACAGGCATAGAGGAGGGAGAAGAATACCAGGTCAATTTCATTGGCATAGACCAGACCTTTTACAAGGATTTTAACTTATCATTAAAATAAAAGTTAGAAAGGCTTTGATATTGAGATTTCATCTCACTCCAGTCAGAATGACTAAGATCAACAAAACAACTAACAACAAATGCCAGTGAGGTTAGAGAGGAAGGACTCTCCTTCACTGCTGGTTGGAATGCCAACTGGTATAGCCACTCTATATGTCAGCATGGAAAATCCTAAAAACCTAAAAATAAATATAGCACATGATCAACCTATATCACTTCTGGTCATATGCTCAAAGGACTAGACAGCCTATTCTACGGATACTTGCTCAACAAGGTTCTTTGTATGCTTACTCACAATAGTCAGGAGATGGACACAGGATAAATGCCCTAAAACACATGAATAGATCATACAAATGTGGTACATACACACTGTAATACTATTGAGCTATAAAGAAAAATGAAATTTATATGTAAATTCATAAAACTAGAAAAGATTGTATTGAGTAAAGTAACCCAGGCCCAGAAAGATAAAATCTCTATGTTCTCTCTCATCTGTGGAACTGAGCTTCAAATCTTACAATACAAGTATAAATCATGAAGAAAACACAGAAACTAGAAAAATATAAAAGGACTATAATTGGTGGTAAGACACTTTAGAAGAGTTACAGTAGAATTCAGGTGGTATGAAGTGGAAAACAGAATAATGGGGAATCCAACTAGAAGGGAGAAAAGGTGGTGAATACAGAAGGGACAGGTTGTTTGATGAACCCTCAAGGAATTGTATTATTTTATACTTACCTAAAATGATACACACTCTATATAAGTTTATGCATAGACACATATGTATACATATACACACACACATATATGCGTACATATACATGCATGTGTGCACACAAACATGCCTGTACACACACAGATCTTAAAGGAAGTTTAGTTACTTAGACTAAAAATGCACCTCAATAAGAATGACACACTAACAAAATCCTGGTAACTGACACAAGAAACCTTCTTTCCAAAGACTGGTCAGGGTAGTTCATATGACTCTCAAACCCATACAGCTTATCCGTATAGCCTTTAATTGCCCCTCAGAGGTTGAGTGGCAACTCCTCTTGCTGAAAAGACAGCACATACAGAACACAACTTGAGTGAATCAAGCTGGCTCAGGCCTGAAAACCTCTTTCCTGTAGTCTAATTTTTATGGTCCCAGAAAATATTATGTAAGCTGCTAAAGGCAGGAGGCAATTAAACAATCCTACCCAGCTGTAACATCTATGAGCCATGACAATTACCAACATGTCAAGATACACATAAAGTCCCATAAGTGACACTTGCATGTTGGTGCCAACCAACAGGTGTCTAATTGGATAAAGTCAAGGCTCACTTAACAGGAATAAAATCATTTGCCGCATACTAGAAATCTAGCCAGCTTCCTGGGTCTAGTCATTTCAGTGACATCATGGACCTTAAAAAAAAAAAAAAAAAAAAAAAAGAATCCACTGGTGCCACTTTGCTAGACCAACATAACTCCTTACTATATCCTAAATTATATCCTTTCCCCACGGTTAAGTGTAGCTACTAGCCCTCATTAAAGAAAGTTCTCTTTATAGCAAATGGAGATCACAGAAAACCACAACTGGACACAAGGCAGAGATCAATAAATATGGATAGACTACTTCATGGGTCCTGTACCTCAGGGAACATCACACAGGAGGAAGTAAAAAGATGAGACGAGCAGAATAGCAGAAAGTCTTTAGTGGAGCAGTCTCTCCTAGAAATAGCTTCATAAACAATACTGGAACAAAAGGAGTATCAATAAACATACTAATGAGAGGAAAATCTCATCAGGTTTCACCTCTAGACAATGAACTACAAGGGGCTATTGGCTGTTGGAAAGATAACAAGCCACTCTTAGTGATGGTCCCTCTATGTAGTTGGTTGTCTTGTGCAAAATGGTCAGCTTTGAAATCACTCATATACATACAAACAACAAGTATGGTCTCAGAAATGTAAATATAATCCTTGGGGCTTTTCTATACCAACCATGTTCTCAAATAGCTGCTGGGTACCCTACATCTGCTCTATCCCATTTTAACTCATGAGTAAAGACACTAAGACCTGGTGTTTTTATTAACAAGCTCCATGCATTAAGATGGGCAGATTCTGAGCTATGTCAACCCTCTAAGGCTGCCTAGCTCCCAGCCACATCTGAGTCTTGTCCTGGCTTGCACTGGTTCATGTGTGTCATCATGGTCACTTTATCATCGTGATCGATAGCAAATCTTCCTGGTCTCACCATATGGTTTCTCCACATCTTCTCTCTTCATGGTCTTTCTCTCCTCTCACTCATCTCCATTGGGATTCCCTTACTGGGATCAGAAATCCTGTCCTATTCTCTTATGCCCAGCTAATAGGCATATTAGCTTATTAACCAATAAGAAGATGATGAAGAAGAATGTTTACAAATCACTGAGACAGGTGATGCTTCATAAAAAATAACCATACCAAAGTCTGGCCTGTACTCTGCTGGTACAGAAACCAGCATTTGAATAATACAAGGGCAACATTTGCACAGTGCACAAACCATCCTCCAACACAGAAAGATACATATATTTGTGCCTACTCATATGTGTGCATATGTCTAATCAAAGATAAAAAAGCTTTGTGGGAGGCATGGGAGGGGTTCAAGAGAGGGTAACTGTAGGGAGTGGCTGGAAAGGAGAAAAGGGAGGAAGAATGTGATTTAATTGTTTTTTCAACTGAGAATGGTTTTAAAGAATAGTAATGGAAAACTCACTAGGTATAAGCATAATTGCACATGGAAAAATCTTTTGTGTCTTACTTTCTAAGACTAAGAGCTATTAAAACCTTAGCTAACTTAACTAAAACTAAGAGAAATGTTCCTGAAATTCTATTTTAAACATAAAGGGATTATAAACAAAATTTTGTTGAAAATATTATTGTTAGAGTAGGCAATAATCATATTTTATTGACAAATGTTCATTAAATTTGTACAATTGTCATCTACCTTAAACAGATTAAAAATAACTTGAAAAGATTCAAACGAGTTTAAAGCAAGACCATAGATTATTTCCCACACCCTTTGACGAAGGATAGGTTCCAAGATGAACTGTTGTTAAATCACTTTAGGTTTCATCTCTCCATGAATACAAAGAGTTAACAATTATTGAGAGCATCCCTGGAAGAACTGGCTGCCTGTTGTCAGGGAGCTTGGTATCTATGCCATCTGGTTAAGTAAGGGACCAGCACAGCTGGGGAGGCACAGCTGCACTCTGCTGCGCACTTTCTCAGACTTACAATTCTTATGTACCATTTTAGGAAAGGGACGTGAATGTCATCTCGCACCTCCAAATATTCTCATCTTCCTTATAGTTCATCAACAGCTTTGCATATAAATCCTGCTTGGTCATGTGACAAAGTGAGAAAACTCACTAATTTAAATAAGGAAATCTGCTACTCTGAAATAAGAACACTGGAATACAGCAGATTTTTAAGTTAATAGTTTCCAATACACCAAGTGTTATGCCTTAGAAATTGATGAATAATTGGATTTACTCAATTAATATTTATACTGACATGTATATTTAAATGCTCAAAACTTGAGAAAGTTGTTTGTACGTCTAAAGCAATCTAAACATGCCTTGAACAATGTTCTTCTACATTATTAATTTAGAAATTAGTTTTCATGTTTATTATTTATGCCAAGAGAAACAACATGAGTTACTAAGTAATCTAACTCTACAAGCTTCAGTGTTTGCATTTACTGAAACAAAGTACTAATGTCTACTTCATTTTGTTTTCATAAAACTTAAATAAAATTATGGTAAGCCAGCCATAAATCTTAGTGCTGTGGTTAAAGTGCAAACATGAGTTCCTCCTCTGTCCATCCCAGTGACTAAAATAACAGAAACCCACAGGAGTATGCTCTGAATTAATGAAATATTGCTGTGTGAGGAATGCTAATAAGGGAATTTGATTATGTGTTTGCATAAAATGTAGCTGCCACTCCTAAAGTACAAATGATCAATAAGTATATGAAAGAACATTTAAAAATTTGGTCACCTGAGAAATCAATGTCAAAACTATATTGAGAATTCTACTCACTCGTGTTAGAATGGCTATCTTCCAAAGTACCATAGTAACAAAAACACATGTCCATGAGCATGTGCAGGAAAAGAAACCAATGGACACCACAGCGGGAATGTAAACTGGCCCAGCCACTGAGGGAATGTCATGAGCGTCACTCACAAACCTAAATGCATATCTACCGAATGATCCAGCTATACAACTCCTACATGCATATTAGGAGAAAAGTAAGCAGCCACACAAAGAATCTCTTGCGTACTCATTGTCATTGCAAGACTATTCACAAATTATAGAATCAGCCTAGGAACCTATTAAGAAACAAATGTATTTTAAAAACTGGTATTTATACACAATGCAGTATTAATATGCCACTAGGAAGAGTGAAATCATGTCTTCTGAAGGAAAATGGGGAGAAGAGGAAGCCATGATGTGAGAGTAATCAAGACAAAGTCAAATATTAAATGGTAAGTAAGCTATGGTCATTTCTACACTGATCTATTAGAAAACCACTAAATATGTTCGTATGAATCTTTTAGAGTTCAACATTGATTTGTTTTCATCTACAAAGACACAAAGAAAGAATAATGCAACAAGTGTAGCTGAATAAACTAAAGAATTCTGAACAAGCACTATGTAACTTTGGTAGGCCTGGAATATTGGACAATTTACTTAAATTAGGGGTTTTTGTTCTGAGAAAAAGTATAATCCTGAGTGATAAATGAGCCTTGAGTCCACGTGCCACTAAAGAAGTGTGCTGAGCTCCAGGCTGAGCATGTGTGGGGCATTGACTTTGATCGTGAGCACATTAAAAAAAGGAAAGGAAAAAGGTGACATATTACTCTAAAACAAAGGCCTGGCCTTCTTCCTCAGAGCTGATCATTCAGGGTCCCTGTCAAAGCTTCTAGGCTTGTGATAATTAATTCTATGGCAGTTTTTTTTAATAGAAGGAAGCATTTATTTTGGCAAATGGTAAAAGACGGATGGAAGGGAGGCATAGAAACAAGCAGCAGATTTGAAATCAAGAACAAGAAGCTGAGAGCTCCCATCCTTTATTCCAAGCACAAAGCAGAGAGAGCCAATTGGAAGCAGCCTTTATTCTCAAAGCATGTCCCCAATAATATACTTCATCCAGAAAGGCTGTACTGCTAACACCTCCTTAAACAGTGCTACTTGGGCACAAGGTATTCAAATACCTGAGACTGAGACTATGGGTACTTTTCTATTTTCTTTTTTTTTTCTATTTTTTTATTTTTTATTAGATATTTTCTTTATATACATTTCAAATGTTATCCTGAAAGTTCCCTATACCCTCCCTCTGCCCTGCTCCCTTACCCACCCACTCCTGCTTCTTGGCCCTGGCATTCCCCTGTACTGGGGCATATAAAGTTTACAATACCAAGGGGCCTCTCTTTCCAGTGATGGCCGACTAGACCATCTTCTGCTACATATGAAGCTAGAGACAAGAGCTCCGGGGTACCTGTTAGTTCATATTGTTGTTCCACCTATAGGGTTGCAGACCCCTTCAGCTCCTTGGGTGCTTTCTCTAGCTTCTCCATTGGGGGCCCTGTGTTCCATCTTATAGATGATTGTGAGCATCCACTTCTGTATTTGCCAGCACTGGCATAGCCTCATACAAGACAGATATAACAGAGTCCCTTCAGCAAAATCTTTCTGGCATATGCAATAGTGTCTGGGTTTGATGGCTAATTATGGGATGGATCTCCGGGTGGGGTAGTCTCTGGATAGTCCATCCTTTCATCTTTGCTACAAACTTTGTCTCTGTAACTCCTTTCTTGGATATTTTGTTCCCTATTCTAAGGAGGAATGAAGTATCCACCCATTGGTCTTCCCTCTTCTTGATTCCAGAAGATCCAGCAATACCTTCCTGGGCATAAACCCAGAGGAAGTTACAACTGGTAATAAGAACACATGCTCCAATATGTTCAGAGCAGTCTTATTTATAATAGCCAGAAGCTGGAAAGAACCCAGATGCCCCTCAACAGAAGAATGGATACAGAATGTGGTACATTTAAACAATGGAGTACTACTCAGCTATTAAAAACAATGAATTTATGAAATTCTTGGACAAATGGATGTATCTGGAGGATATCATCCTTAGTGAGGTAACACATTCACAAAAGAAGTCATTAGATATGCACTCACTGATAAGTGGATATTAGCCCAGAAACATAGAACACCCAAGATACAATTTGCAAAACACATGAAACTCAAGAAGAATTCCAGCCACCATTCTCACATCCCACCTGTGCTGATCTCCATGGATACAAACATAAATGAGTCACAAACTTTGACTGTAATACTACTAGCTCTACCAAATAGTGTGCAAGACCCTAGTGCAAATGAGGTCCCATGACACTTCCTTCAAAGATGCAAATACAGAAGAACTACTACACCACAATAAAGACAGTGTATCAGATAATGGCGCAGAAGTGGCTGGGAAAATCAAAAGCTAGCAACGGAAAGCTAACTTAGAGGCAAACAGAACCTTCAAATATTAAACACAATATAGGTAAAACCTTTTGTGTTTTCTCCGAGATATGTGTGTGTGTGTGTGTGTGTGTGTGTGTGTGTGTGTGTGTGTGTGTGTGTATAACTTTTCAAGAGACTTCAAAAACTGTATTTAAGATGAAATAATTGGCTAATTAAACAAGGTGGCAAGGACAGTGTGCTGTTGCAGGATATTTGATCACACCGTGAACTGTGAAATTGTGTTATTGACTGGAAAACCATGTTTTTAGTTGTGGTGTGACTCAGCCTTAGTACATAGCTTTAATCCAAGAGCTTTCGCTTGAATACTGTAAACAGGATTTAATAAAGTCAAACATAGGTCAAGAGGTGGAAGAAGCAACCAGTTGACAGGAAGTGAACATAGGATCACTCAGGGAAAAAAAACACAGAGAGCAAGAAGGAGTCAGGAGGACAGATAGAGATGACAGGAAGGAGAAGGGAGAGACATTTGGTGTGAAAGAGGGTTTTTTGTTGTTGTTTTGTTTTGTTTCCCTGTTAATTACCAAGCTTTCACCACAGCATCTGGCTCCTGAATCTTCACTGGTCAAATCAAATGATTGAGATTTTGTTTAAAAACAACAGTTTGAACTGAACATCATGTACATAAGAAAAGAAAGCACCTGTACTCACGAACTGAGAGCTTCGGTAAATGAATTTTCATTAAAAAAAAAAACAAAAAACAAAACAAAACAAAACAAAACAAAACAAAAAAAAAAAAACAAAGCATATGTATACGAAGATGCCAGCAGAAAGAACAAGAACAAATTCAGGTCTGTCAAGCACTGCAGGCACTGTGTCTGTAGTCTTACTTGCAATTTCATTTGAGTCATTTAGAAGTATCTACTGGTAGTACCTTGACAGGAAGGCTTCTGAGAAAGCTACTGAGGAAGAAGTCAGGGAGAGATTTCAATACTCTGCTCTGTTCTTGACATTTCTGTGCCATAGGCAGGTCCTTAGATTGTGCCAGGGTTGGTAGATGGGCAAGTGAAAGAACAAGTGAAAGATAACACAGACAAATTTCAAGCCACATGAAACTGACTGAAGGCTCTTATTAAAGCAAGTGTCCTTCCTGGGCTTGAAGAGAGTGGGCTCAGCCCATGTAGATACTCACAAGACTTTACTTGGATGTGGAACCAAGGGTCGAGCAAGACAAACTGAATCAAAAGGGATAAACTAAGATCTGCCTTAAAACAACTTGGAGGGGAAGCTGCAGAGGAAGAGTCTATGGTAAGGACAACTGGCTAATGCCTACAGAGATGCTCAGGGCTGATGGGGTCAGTTTTGCTTTGGAGGATATTGTGATATCATGGACAGCTTTGCAATGCACAAATGGGGGGAAATAAATGTGCTTATTGAAGCTGTAGGAAAAAAATGAACATGATCTAAAAAGTATAGTATCGGGGGAACAGAAAGGAAGTTGGAGGCATGACAAGGAAGAGTACAGCCTTGTAGTCTGTCGAGCTTGAACCCTTTCATTGTTGTGAACGTGATGGATTCCAGCTCTTGGAACTGTTCTGCAAAGCACAGTATATTTGAAGCGAGATATTCTTTCAACTCTAATGGTGAAAGGTATCCTGAAGAAGCAAGGATTTCAGGACTGAGGCTAGGATCAAATGCCTTGTCTAATACATAGTGTTAGTAAGAGGATGAACTTAGGCAAAGGTGGTTCAAAGTTCCTCTTGTAGAGGGAGATTTTTCTGCTACAATGCACCAGACTAGCTGACTGTGGGATTATCAAGAGGGTACACTCTGATTGCTTTCCCTATCAGCTTACCTATTATCTATAAACAACACCCATCACTGTGAAACAAATCTCCTTTTTGGGTACGAAGTGTACTTGCCACTATGTTCATGTTCTTCTTTTCTTTTTGCCTTTCTCTTTCTTTCCATTCCTCTCTTTATCTCTTCCTATCACCAGGAGATTTTGTTCATGTTTGTATCAGTATTGGTAACAAAAGCCTCTAGCCGAACCTTGTCAGACAGAGTAAGGAATCCTCATAATGTAAAAGAGCAGCTGTTAAGGTTTTAGGTCTCAAAACATTGAGGTTTAATTTTGCATTTGACCCCAGTCTCAGCATTCACATGTGCAAATTACTTGAAATCCCCTGTAAAAATGAAATAAGAGCATGGAGAATGGGGTCTAAAGCATAGAAAGGAATCCAGAAAAGTAAGGGACATGAAATGAAAAGAGAACATTTGGAGAAAGGAAAGAAGTTAGGGACTGGGTAAAAATGTTAGTGAGAGATTTGATCAGAATGTCATTGATGTATGAAAGTGGCACAGTTAGCCTCTTATGGGGCTCAATTGCTGCATGGTAATTACAGGTTTCTGAACCCTCTCAAACTCTATGATTTAAATAGTCTATATATCCTGCTATCTACTATCAAAGAAGTCTAAACACAAAATCCTAAAGGTAGAGAATAGCAAGAACACAGTCAACTATCCGAAATTGGTGGTGTCATCAGAAGTCATGTGACCTGTGAGAAAGCTCCACTATATGGACAAGAGGGGAACACTCCATGGAGTTAGAATTTGTGAAGGACTAAAAATCAATACTTGGCAAACAGTGATAAAAGAAGGTCAAACGGAAAGATTATCATAACATGGCTATCCTGTTTGTTCCCTGGCTATCACTACTATATAGCTTTAAAATTATCCAGTGTGAGACTATTTACAATAATATGCCTGCCAAGAAAGCCATTTAATAGCTTTTAGCAGACAGTATTACAGCATCTGCATTTCTACATAACGAGAGACTTTTTTCCAATGCCAATTTAATCAGGTTGTTACTTTTCTCACCAAAAGCAAGTCCCAGCATCTCAGAGGCAGAACACAAAAGCAGCTGACCCAGACATTCCACAAAGCCACAGCATGAGAGAAATAAAGAAATAAGCCCGCATTTGGAATAATTGAATAGCAGCCTGCATTTGGCAGATTATGTAGAGGGATACAAAGCCCATTGGTTCCCACTTAGTATCCATTATTCCATTCTTCTTTAATTATAAAAGCGTGGTCTAACTCCCTTAATTATTAAACCCTGGCAATGTTCTCTCTTTTTTTTTAAATTTCCTGCTGTTTGGAAAGTGGATGTGGGAGCTAGAGCCTCAAAAGCTATCCCAAACCACAAACATGAACCACAAAACCAAGAAAGTTGAATCATGGGATCTAGAAGCTGGAGCATGCTGAGTATGGCATGACAGCCAGAGTTTGCACTGGTGATGAGTTGTCAGGTATTATGAAATCACCCCTTCTTTACATTGTTTACATGAGAACAAAACAGCCATATTGCTTAAGACACTGCTGTTTGTGGATGCTCCCTTTGTCGCTTTGGCATAGATGACTTTGTCTTAGATGGCATACTATATGGGCAATAAATAATACATGGGTTACATTTAACTCCCCAAATGGATGGATGTAAATACAGGTGACTTAAAAAGAAAAGAAATGAAAGAGAAAGAAGAGTGTCTCTCTTCTCTGCCCAATGTTACTGTTGAGTTTACTGACAAGAGAATTTAAAGAAGGGTTAGTTAACTCACAGCTGCGCCCACAGTCATCATAGTAGGTAAGTGAAGCTACAGGAGTTTAAAACAGCTGGTCACATGTCTGCAAGCAGAAGAAAGAATACTGCATGACATAGCAGTGCTCAACTCAGATATCTCCATGCTCCTATAATTCAGGATCTCCTGTTTAGGGAATGGTGCCACCCATGGTGCCACCCATTTTCAATGTGAATCTTTTCACCTCAATAACATAATCAAGATAATCTCTCAAAGGAATGTCCATCAGCCAACCTAACCTAGACAATCTCTCAGGGGTTTCCAGCTTGTATAAAATTGGCAGTTAACAATAACTAGTCACAATCAGTATATATAAATTGCCAAAGAATGAAACATGAGAGAGGGCAAAACAGCTTTGTAGCCCTAGCCAAGTGAAAGTTTTCTATTACCAGTTGAGAGAATAGTAAAAATAGTAACAGCAAACCAGTCTCTACTGTGCCCGTTGGAGGAAATGGTGTATAATTACATTTATATAGCCATAGAAAGCTCAGATTTGACTATGCTAATGCATTTTCAATGAATTTACACTAATTTTTTTGTTGTGTCCACAATGGTTCACCTTTTTGCAAATATTTTCTATAAACCTTAAAATAAAAGTTGAAGCAAATAAAATAGTTGGTAAGCAACATTAAATTCCAGATGGTAAATTTAGGATTGTCTTGACATATTTTTGTTGTTGTTGTAGTGCTTTTCTATTGTTTATGTTTTTGATATTTCATAAGTTTTATTTTTTCAAAATTAAAACATTTAAGGTCGCTATTCAGAAACCTAAGTAGGGAATAATATGGAGAGGCACACATATTTGGATACTGTGACAAGATGGGTAAGATCTGCAGGAGCTGAAGTCAGACAAAATTCCAGCACAGAAAAGGGAATTGGACACAAAGTTTCCCAAGAAGCTATTTTCAATAGATAGCTTCTAGAACAGGGAAAGTCAGTTTTCTTTAATGGAGGGGCCTATCAATCAAATTCCATCAATCAAACTGTATCAATCAGACTCTGGCAGCCCCCATGCTCAGGAGTAGTCAGCCAACACAAACTGGACTCCATGGCTTTTGTTTTTGTTTTGTTTTTGAAACAGAGTCTCATTATATAGCCCTGGCTGGTCTGGAACTCACTGTATACTCCAGGCTGGCCTCTAACTCACAGAGATCTGCTTGACTTTGCCTCTGAGTTCTAAAATTGTATACATGCTCCACCATGACCATCTTTTTAGTTTTAAAATGGAGAAAGAATATGAAGTTGGTTTGTATGGATGTGGGTGAGGATCTTGAAGGAGTCAGAGGAGGAGAGAGACTGTAATCAAATATACTGTGTGAAATTCTCAAAGAATAAATACAAATATCATTTAAAATAGAGGTTTTTGAATCTGTATCAGTTTCGTGTGCCTTTCCTTGGGCTCCCTTCCTTCTGTGTGTTTGTTTTGCCTTATCTTATTATATTGTATTATTATACCTTAGCTGCCTGTTTGTTTTCTAATGAAAGACATAAAAGGAGTGGATCTAGATGCAATGGGATCTGGATGAAAGGAAACTGGGAGGAGTAGAGGGAAGGGACACTGGAATAAAGATATACTGCGTGAAAAATAATCTATTTTCCATTTTATGAAAACATGGAGTGTTTGAATGCTTACAGTGAAGTAATGCTCCCTGAAAAGAACCAAGAGGCAGTTTCAACCCACACTATTCCCTAATCAAGGAGATTTCTTGTTTTGATGTTCTACTGCTAAATCGGTTTTTAATTATTTCTTTTACTTTTTGAATTATAATATAATTACATCATTCCCTTTTCTCACTCCAAAGCCTCCCATAAGCCCCTCCTTGCTATCTCAAATCCATGGCCTCCTTTGTTCATTAAGTTTTGTTAAATACACACACACACACACACACACACACACACACACACACACACACACACACATATATATATATATATATATATATATATATATATATATATATATATGCATATATATTCCTAAACACATAAGTACAATTTTCTCAGTCTATGCAGTGCTACATGCATATGTTTTCAAGAATGACTATGCAATGTCATATAGTCCTAAGGCTTCAGTACTGACTCATATACCTTGGCAGTAACCAACAACTCTCTAATTGAATTGAAGGCTTGCTCAAGAGGGAAAGAAAGCTAGCCAGCAACCAAAACCAGTGAATCCATGGATCTTGGAGGAAAATATAAACCAGCCACTTTACTAAACCATTGTAATCCCTAACTATATCCCAAATACTTGTTGTTATACACACAGATAAGTATAGTCTTCCTCCCTCATCAAAGAAACTTTTCTTTGCAACCATTACATAAAATCATAGAGCAATGAAAATGCAGAGTTGTGGAGTACAGTCCTGAGGGATACAAGTCCTGTGCCTAAGACTCAGGGGTTCTCTCTCTCTCTCTCTCTCTCTCTCTCTCTCTCTCTCTCTCTCTCTCTCTCTCTCTCTCACCTAAAAAATACCAAGGGGCTGGAGCTAACACTGTAATAATGACAGTGATGATCTAACTGTGAGTCACTATGCTTTTCCATTTTTAAGGATGAATAAACTAAGACTTACAAGGAGATGAGATCCCAACACACCAATTTCTTCCAAACAACATGAGAATTGTCTTAGGTAGGACTTCTGGAGATAGAAGATGGCTAGGTAGACAAATCACCATCTGTGAGACTGTGAGCACAGGGGTTAGGAACCCCAGCACACAGATAAAGCCAAGCAGACATCGTGGTCTATCTGCTAACCCTAGCTGAGACAGGAGATTCCCAGAGCAAGAAGACTAGCTAGAATATAAGACCCACAAGCTCAGGGTTCAGCAAAAGAGTTCAGATAAATAAATGGAGAGCAGTCAAGGAAGACATGCAACACCAACCTCTATGTTACCCACATAAAAACACCTAAATGCACACACAAGGACAAATGTGTACCACCTGCACAAAATTGTCATCATGCAAGCCATATGCACATACCTGTGCAAAAGGAGACTATTAAAATCTGCTGGAGGTCTCCCTCTGCTCAAAAGCAGAACCCAGGCGCATCAGGTTAGGAAATTGCAGCTACTTAATAAATGCTAGATGCGTGTCCCTCCCTCCATTCATTGTACAGGAGAAACAGAGCAAAGATTGGGAGAAACTGAAGAATCTGGACCAAAAACTTCACTTCAAAAATAAAATAGAAGTTATGCTGTTTGTAGAGTTATTCTGATCAAACAAGAAAATAATATAAATCTAAGCTGTTATTTTTTCCAGAAGAGAGACAAAAGGGTTTTAATCAAAGAAAGAGAGAGAGAGAGAGAGAGAGAGAGAGAGAGAGAGAGAGAGAGGAAGGAAGGAAGGAAGGAAGGAAGGAAGGAAGGAAGGAAGGAAGGGAGGGAGGGAGGGAGGGAGGGAGGGAGAGAGAGAGAGAGAGAGAGAGAGAGAGAGAGAGAGAGAGAGAGAGAGAGAGAGAGAAGGGAGGAAAGAAAAAGGAAAAAAGGAAAAAGAAAAAAATATCCTTGGAAAAAGAATATGCAATGAGCTAGTTATCTTCCAAGAATTCTGGTCATCTATTGGGATTTTCAAACAAGTGTAGCAGGACACACAGTAACTGTGGAAAGGACTTAAGAGGCATCATTTCTAGGAGGCTAGGTTACTTCATCCACATCCTATAGATTAAAGGTGAAAGTAATATTTTTGTGTCACATGGACTGAGCTTTTCCTAGAATGCTTCAGAGTTATAAAGGCAGCTAAAATATCATGTTCTTCTTAAGAATCTGGTCATATTTAGTTACCAATGGCAACCAACCCACAACACAAGACTCAAAGCAGTAGAAAATTGTAGATTTGATTATTTTGTTAATTATTAAGTGAAAAAAAAAAAGAACAGCATTCCTCGGATTATACTTCCTCAATTTTAACTTTTTATATAGCTTACCTAGCACTTTTCTGAATCTCTTTCTTCAATTGCTGTGATTTATTACTGTCTGCACAAACTTCCTTTAATGTCCAGATAAACTAATTGTTTGAAACAGCAACAAAATTTCTATTTTTTATATACTTTTTATTAGGTATTTCCTTAGTTTCATTTCCAATGCTATCCCAAAAGTCCCCCATACCCTCCCACCCACTCCCACTCTTTGGCTCTGGCTTTCCCCTGTACTGGAGCATATAAAGTTTGCAAGTCCAATGGGCCTCTCTTTCCCGTGATGGCCAACTAGGCCATCTTTTGATACATATGCAGCTAGAGTCAAGAGCTCCAGGGTACTGGTTAGTTCATAATGTTGTTCTACCTATAGGGTTGCAGACCCATTTAGCTCCTTGGGTACTTTCTCTAGCTCCTCCATTGGGGGCCCTGTGTTCCATCCAATAGCTGACTGTGAGCATCCACTTCTGTGTTTGCTAGGCCCTGGCATAGTCTCACAAGAGACAGCTATATCTGGGTCCTTTCAGCAAAATCTTGCTAGTATATGCAATGGTGTCAGCGTTTGGAAGCTGATTATGGGATGGAACCCTGGATATGGCAGGCTCTAGATGGTTCATCCTTTTAACACAGCTCCAAACTTTGTCTCTGTAACTCCTTCCATTGGTGTTTTGTTCCCAGTTCTAAGAAGGGGCAAAGTGTCCACACTTTGGTCTTCGTTCTTCTTCAGTTTCATGCGTATAGCAAATTGTATCTTATATCTTGGGTATCCTAAGTTTCTGGGCTAATATCCACTTATCAGTGAGTACATATTGTGTGAGTTCCTTTGTGATTGGGTTATCTCACTCAGGATGATACCCTCCAGGTCCATCCATTTGCCTAGGAATTTCATAAATTCATTCTTTTTAATAGCTGAGTAGTACTCCATTGTGTAAATGTATCACATTTTCTGTATCCATTCCTCTAATGAGGGGCATCTGTGTTCTTTCCAGCTTCTGGCTATTATAAATAAGGCTGCTATGAACATAGTGGAGCATGTGTCCTTCTTACCGGTTAGAACATCTTCTGAATATATGCCCAAGAGAGGTATTGCAGGATCCTCCCATAGTACTATATCCAGGTTTCTGAGGAACCGCCAGACTGATTTCCAGAGTGGTTGTACAAGCTTGCAATCCCACCAACAATGGAGGAGTGTTCCTCTTTCTCCACATCCTCACCAGCATCTGCTGTCAACTGAATTTTTGATCTTAGCCATTCTGACTGGTGTGAGGTGGAATCTCTGGGTTGTTTTGATTTGCATTTTTCTGATGACTAAGGATGCTGAACATTTTTTCAGGTGCTTCTCAGCCATTCAGTATTCCTCAGGTGAGAATTCTTTGTTTAGCTCTGAGCCCCATTTTTAATGGGGTTATTTGATTTTCTGGAGTCCACCTTCTTGAGTTCTTTATATATATAAGGATATTAGTCCCCCTATCTGATTTAGGACAGGTAAAGATCCTTTCCCAATCTGTTGGTGGCCTTTTAGTCTTATTGACTGTGTCTTTTGCTTTGCAGAAGCTTTGCAGTTTCATGAGGTCTCATTTGTCAATTCTCGATCTTACCGCACAAGCCATTGATGTTCTATTCAGGAATTTTTCCCCTGTGCCCATATCTTGGAGGCTTTTTCCTATAAGTTTTCTCCTCAATAAGTTTTAGTGTCTCTGGTTTTATGTGGAGTTCCTTAATCCACTTATATTTGACCTTAGTACAAGGAGAGAGGAATGGATCAATTCGCATTCTTCTACATGATAACCACCAGTTGTGCCAGCACCATTTGTTGAAGATGCTGACTTTTTTCCACTGGATGGTTTTTGCTCCATTGTCAAAGATCAAGTGACCATAGGTGTTTGGGTTCATTTCTGGGTCTTCAATTCTATTCCATTGGTCTACTTGTCTGTTGTTATACCAGTACCATGCAGTTTTTATCACAATTGCTCTGTAGTACAGTTTTAGGTCACGCATGGTGATTCCACCAGAGGTTCTTTTATCCTTGAGAAGAGTTTTTGCTATCCTAGGTTTTTTGTTATTCCAGATGAATCTGCCGATTCCCTTTCTAATTCGTTGAAGAATTGAATTGGAATTTTGATGGGGATTGCATTGAATCTGTAGATTGCTTTTGGCAAGATAGCCATTTTTACTATATTGATCCTGCCAATCCATGAGCATGGGAGATCTTTCCATCTTCTGAGATCTTCTATAATTTCTTTCTTCAGAGACTTGAAGTTCTTATCATACAGATCTTTCACTTCCTTAGTTAGAGTCACGCCTAGGTATTTTATATTATTTGTGACTATTGAGAAGGGTGTTGTTTCCCTAATTTCTTTCTCAGCCTGTTTATTCTTTGTGTAGAGAAAGGCCATTGACTTGTTTGAGTTAATTTTATATCCAGCTACTTGATTGAAGCTGTTTATCAGGCTTAGGAGTTCTCTGGTGGAATTTTTAGGATCACTTATATATACTAACATATCATCTGCAAAAAGTGATATTTTGACTTCATCTTTTCCAATTTGTATACCCTTGATCTCCTTTTGTTGTCAAACTGCTCTGGCTAGGACTTCAAGTACTATGTTGAATAGGTAGGGAGAAAGTGGGCAGCCTTGTCTAGTCCCTGATTTTAGTGGGATTGCTTCTACCTTCTCAACATTTTGTTTGATGTTGACTACTGGTTTGCTGTAGATTGCTATTATCATGTTTAGGTATGGGTCTTGAATTCCTGATCTTTCCAAGACTTTTATCATGAATGGGTGTTGGATTTTGTCAAATGCTTTCTCAGCATCTAAGGAGATGATCATGTGGTTTTTGTCTTTGAGTTTGTTTATATACTGGATTACATTGATGGATTTCCGTATGTTGAACCATCCCTGCATCCCTGGGATGAAACCTACTTGGTGAGGATAGATGATTGTTTTGATGTGGTCTTGGATTCGGTTAGCTAGAACTTTATTGAGGATTTTTGCATCAATATTCATAAGGGAAATTGTTCTGAAGTTCTCTATCTTTGTTGGTTCTTTTTGTGGTTTAGGCATTAGAGTAATTGTGGCTTCATAGAATGAGCTGGATAGAGTACCTTCTACTTCTATTTTGTGGAATATTTTGTGAAGAACCGGGATTAGATCTTCTTTGAACGTCTGATAGAACTCTGCATTAAACCCATCTGGTCCTGGGCTTTTTTTGGTTGGGAGACTATTAATGACTGCTTCTATTTCTTCAGGGGATATGGGACTGTTTAGATCATTACCTTGATACTAGGTTAACTTTGGTACCTGGAATCTGTCTAGAAACTTGTCCATTTTATCCAGGTTCTCCAGTTTTGTTGAGTATAGCCTTTTGTAGAAGGATCTGTTGGTGTTTTGGATTTCTTCAGGATCTGTTGTTATGTCTCCCTTTTCATTTCTGATTTTCTTAATTATAATGCTTTCCCTGTGCCCTCCAGTGAGTCTGGCTAAGGGTTTTTCTATCTTGTTGATTTTCTCAAAGAACCAGCTCCTCGTTTGGTTGATTCTTTGAATAGTTCTTCTTGTTTCCACTTGGTTGCTTTCGCCCCTGAGTTTGATTATTTCCTGCCATCTACTCCTCTTGGGTGAATTTGCTTCCTTTTGTTCTAGAGCTTTTAGGTGTGTTGTCAAGCTGCTAATGTGTGCTCTCTCTAGTTTCTTTTTGGAGGCACTCAGAGCTATGAGTTTTCCTCTTAGAAATGCTTTCATTGTGTCCCATAAGTTTGGATATGTTGTGGCTTCATTTTCATTAAACTCCAAAAAGTCCTTAACTTCTTTCTTTATTCTATCCTTGACCAAGTTATCATTGAGGAGAGTATTGTTCAGTTTCCACATGAATGTTGGCTTCCTATTATTTATTTTGTTATTGAGGATCAGCCTTAGTCCATGGTGATCAGATAGGATGCATGGGACAATTTTAATATTTTTGTATCTGTTGAGGCTTGTTTTGTGTCCAATTATGTGGTCAGTTTTGGAGAAGGTACCATGAGGTGCTGAGAAGAAGGTATATCCTTTTGTTTTAGGATAAAATGTTCTGTAGATATCTGTTAAGTCCATTTGTTTCATAACTTCTGTTAGTTTCACTGTGTCCCTGTTTAGTTTCTGTTTCCATGATCTGTCCATTGGTGAAAGTGGTGTGTTGAAGTCCCCCACTATTATTGTGTGAGGTGAAATGTGTGCTTTAAGCTTTACTAAAGTTTCTTTAATGAATGTGGCTGCCCTTGTATTTGGAGCATAGATATTCAGAATTGAGAGTTGGTCTTGGAGGATTTTACCTTTGATGAGTATGAAGTGCCGTTCCTTGTCTTTTTTTTTTTTTTTTTTTTTTGATGAACTTGGGTTGGAAGTCGATTTTATTAGATATTAGAATGGCTACTCCAGCTTGTTTATTCAGACCATTTGCTTGGAAAATTGTTTTTCAGCCTTTCATTCTGAAGTAGTGTCTATCATTTTCCCTGAGACGAGTTTCCTGTAAGCAGCAAAATGTTGGGTCCTGTTTGTGTAGCCAGTCTATTAGTCTATGTCTTTTTATTGGGGAGTTGAATCCATTGATATTAAGAGATATTAAGGAAAGTAATTGTTGCTTCCTATTATTTTTCTTGTTAAAGTTGGCATTCTGTTCTTGTGGCTGTCTTGTTTTAGGTTTGTTAAGGGATTACCATCTTGCTTTTTCTAGGACATGGTTTCCATTCTTGTATTGGTTTTTTTCTGTTATTATCCTTTGAAGGGTTGGATTCGTGGAAAGATAATGTGTGAATTTGGTTCTGTCATGGAATACTTTTGTTTCTCCATCTAAGGTTATTGAAAGTTTGGCTGGGTATAGTATCCTGGGTTGGCATTTGTGTTCTCTTAGTGTCTGTATAACATCTCTCCAAGCTCTTCTTGCTTTCATAGTCTCTGGTGAAAAATCTGGTGTAATTCTGATAGGCCTGCCTTTATATGTTACTTGACCCTTTTCCCTTACTACTTTTAACATTCTATCTTCATTTAGTGCATTTGTTGTTCTGATTATTATGTGTCGGGAGGAATTTCTTTTCTGGTCCAGTCTATTTGGGTTTCTGTAGGCTTCTTGTATGTTCATGGGCATCTCTTTCTTTAGGTTTGGGAAGTTTTCTTCTATAATTCTGTTGAAGATATTTGCTGGTCCTTTGAGTTGAAAATCTTCATTCTTATCTACTCCTATTATCCGTAGGTTTGGTCTTCTCATTATGTCCTGGATATCCTGGATGTTTTGAGTTAGGATCCTTTTGCGTTTTGTATTTTCTTTGATTGTTGTGCCGATGTTCTCTATGGAATCTTCTGCACCTGAGATTCTTTCTTCCATCTCTTGTATTCTGTTGCTAATGCTCGCATCTATGGTTCTAGATTTCTTTCCTAGGGTTTCTATCTCCAGCATTTCCTCACTTTGGGTTTTCTTTATTGTGTCTACTTCCCTTTTTAGTTCTTGGATGGTTTTATTCAATTCCATCACCTGTTTGGTCATGTTTACCTGCATTCTTTAAGGGATTTTTGTGCTTCCTCTTTAAGATCTTCTACCAGTTTAGCAGTGTTCTCCTGTATTTCTTTGAGTGATTTATTAAGGTCCTTCTTGATGTCCTCTACCATCATCATGAGATATTCTTTTAGATCCAGGTCTAACTTTTCGGGTGTGTTGGGGTGCCCTGGACTGGGCGAGGTGGGAGTGCTGGGTTCTGGTGATGGTGAGTGGTCTTGGTTTCTGTTAATAAGATTCTTACGTTTACCTTTCGCCATCTGATAATCTCTGTAGTTAGTTGATTTAGTTGTCTCTAGCTAGAGCTTGTTCCTCAGGTGATTCTGTTAGCCTCTATCAGCAGACCTGGGAGACTAGATCTCTCCTCTGAGTTCCCGTGGTCAGAGCACTCTCTGCAGACAAGCTCTCCTTTTACTGGGAAGATGCACAGATATCTGGCATTAGGACCTCCCTCCTGGCCGAAGACGAAGGCCCAAAACAGGACCTGTCCCTCGGCTGAGTTGCTTTGGCCTGTCCCAGAAGCTGTTAGCTTCTGTATTCTACACTCTCACTTGTGCAGAATACTCTCTGTGGGGTCCCGGAACCAAGATGTCTGCTGCTGATGCTCAGGCAATGTGCTCCCGGGCAGGCGGGCCCCTATCCTCTGGCCAGGAAAGTGTTCGGATGTCTGGGGCCTGTGCAGAATACTCTTGGTGGGGTCCCAGAACCAAGATGTCTGCTGCCGATGCTCAGGCAAAGTGCTCCCGGGCAGGGTGGATCCCTATCCTCTGGCCAGGAAAGTGGCCGGATGTCTGGGGCCCGAAAAGGTGGCTGCCTTAGAAGCTCTGTGGCTCCCGCCTGTTCCAGAAGCTGTTAGCTTCTCTATTCTGCACACTCACCTGTGCAGAATACTCTCCGAAGCACCCAGTCATAAATGGGATGTCTTCATCAAAGCCTTGTCCTTCCGGGCTCCGGGAGAGGTTCAGAGGTTCAGTCCATTATCATCAAGGTGGGAGCATGGCAGTATTCAGGCAGGCATGGCACAGGAGGAGCTGAGAGTTCTATGTCTTCATCCTCTGCACAGGATGCTAGTGGAAGACTCCAATTTCTAAGGCATAAACATGAACTTAACATGCAGACAACACTGTCATGAGTAATAAAATAAGAAAAAAAAATGTCTAGTTAACATTGTATTAAGATTAAGCTCTTAATTACATACCCAAATATTTCAATTATCTCTTTGCAAGGATACAGGCAAGCTTATCCCATCAAATTATAAAATTAGGGCCTATTTTACACATATCTTAAATACATAAATGAAACTCACCTTGTGTGTAAACTTTTTTATCATTAAACTTGTGTTTCACTGTTGTAAACCCTTTTCTATAAAATTCAAAAGTACTTAATGGATTTTAAAACCTCTGAAAAAATTACAAAGCTATTCAGACACCCTAATGAAACAAATCCCTAGTAAGAAGCAAAATTTATGACCACCAAACTTTAGGAATGATGGAGCCAATGAATTAGAAAACACTTAGGAAGCTCTTACTTTGTCTACAGTGTAACATAATATGACAATTTAACAGACAAGATCTATGTTGAAAGAATTTCTGGTCCTTGATGGTGATTGGGGTATACATGTTGAATTTAATAGTTACCATTTACATAGAAATGTTAGGTACATTAAAGTCACAGTGGCTAAGGAAATTAGAGGAGAGATAGAGTAATCAAAATTGTTTATGAAGAATGTCTAAAGGTAGTGAAATTTAGATATCTCAGCAACAAGGGCTGAGTCTCTGCAAGAGCAGAAATCAATGTGTCATTTTGTTTAGCAGATGTTTCTGGAAGTACTCATTACTAGCCTTGGAAATGCTATGGGAAATGACAGTACACAGTAGGTGAACATGGGAAAAGAAAGTATGCTAATTCAGAGCATTTGGCAGAATGTGAGGTAAGAAAATGCCAGCCCTGGCAGATTTCTTTCTCCTCTAATAGTCTGGCCTGGCCACACCCAGGTTTTCTAATATTTCTTTCCTGTGTCCAGACTGTCCCCATCCCTGAGCCTAACCTATGTAGTGAATACATCAGCAAGCATACTCTGCAACCTGAGACTAATGTCACCTGCAAAATCCAGACACTTTTTGATGTCCTTCGATAGCCTCTTGCTAGCAAAGGAAACTATCTTCTGCCCCTTACACCTTTAAATTCCTTTTGGAGCAGCTTATAAACCTTCTCCTTTTTTTCTCATCTATTTCCTCCCTATTTTTGTTGCTTGCTTGGCTTTTTGCATTATTATTAACTATTATTAATAATAATTTTGTAGACTGAAATCTAGTGTGCTTCTTTATTTTTTTCAAACTATTCTTATAAACCACATCTCAGTCCTCACCTTGAGGTTTCTGCTATTAGCAGATGCACAAAAGTCCTATCTGATTTTGTCTTTCACCCCTTGCTCCAGCCCTATAACTGAGCTTCAGAGCACCTTCTTTGGCATACATTCCTAGGGAAGGCTCTACCTCGCACCCCAATTTTATGCTACTTGTGATTTTTAAAATTTAATTTAATTTTTTATTTATTCATTTTACATCACACTCATTGCTTCCTATCCTGGTTACCCCTCCCAAAATCCTTCCCCCATTCCTTAACTCCTTCTCCTGTGAGTGGGTGGAGGCCCCCGGGTATATCCCCCACAAACCCTGGCACTTCAGGTCTCTGAGAGGTTAGGCACTTCCTATCCCAGTGAAGTCCGACAAGGCAACCCAGATAGAACAAGAAACAGTGTTTGGGAGAGCCACTGCTCCAGTTGTTTGGGACCGATACGAAGACCAAGCTGCACATCTGCTACAGAGGTACAGCAAGGACTAGGTCCAGGACGCCCGTGCATCTTCTTTGGTTGGTGGTTCAGACTCTGGGAGTCCCAAGCAACCAGAGGATTGGTTACTGCACCAATCCCTGACACTATTAACGATACTCTGATATGCTTGCAGACAGGGGCATGTTGTCCCTTGAGAGGCTCCACCCAGCAGCCAACTCAGACAGATAAGGAGACACACGGTCAAACAGTGGATGGAGCTTGGGGACTCTAATGGAACAACAGAAGGAAGGATTGTAGGCCCCGTACGGATAGGAACTCCATAGGAAAGTCAACAGTTACAAATACTCATGAACTTTGAGCCAGATCTTTTGTCTATCCTATCCCACTTTCTGCAATGGGTTTAGCAGAAGACATTTTGTTTGACCCCAGGAAAGTAGGATAGCTAAATTTGAGCCAAGTCTCAGGGAATTTTAAGTATCATATAAAGAGTATTTTGGCATGTCCAATAATCCAATTTCTTCCAAAATTTGAGTCCAAATGGCCAAAGAACATGGGTTTTAATATAATTGTTTTGGGAACAAACAGTTCTTTCATAATGCCATCCATCACTGGTGAGCACAGGCCTACTGGGTAGCATCTCTTTGCTTTCAGGGGCAAAAGCCATTTATGTGCTCAATCAAAAGTTCTAACATCATCAGTTATCTGACAAATTACTATAGAGAAAGTATAAACAGACACTGTTGTGTGGTTAGAGATATAAAAGAGGAATGTGTAAGTGCAAAACCTCTAGGAAAGAAAGAATTGCTTTGGGAGAGCTTGCAAACATCCTTCTGCAATACAATTATGAAGACTATTTCAGAAAGAAACAGTAACTGGGCTTGCTAGTCAGTAGTCATCACAGTGGTGCATACAATTCCATAGCAAGGATCGAGATATGTGTGCTCCGGCATTACACCTCAGAGCCAACTTCTTACTCTATTCAGCAGGAGGGTAGATTCCACATCCTGTGGGTTGCTGCTGTTTTAATTTCCATGACAACAAGTTAAATGTGCTCTTGGGCTTTGTAATAAATCATGCTAACATTTTCTTCTGTTGATAGAAAAAATATAATTCGTGGCAGAGGATGTTTTTGCAAGCACATCATATCACACTGTTTTCTTCTAAAGCAGCTTCATCTCTATTTCAACCGAAGCCAGTAATTAAAGTATGTGTGCTGTTTATTGTCATTGGAAATCTCAAGTGTTAAAAATAGCCCTTTAAAATGGCTTAACTAGAAGACTGGCTAGATAGCTTGGTTGTAAGAAAACTTGTTATGTATGTATGAGGACAGCACACACATGTGAAAGGTTTGGATGTGCTGTGCATTCCTGTAACCCGGGCAGTGTAGAGCAGCAGAGGTAGCAATCACTAGGGATTATTAGACACAAGCCTCACCCAGCATCAATAGGAGACCCTGTCTCAAAAGGTGGAAAAACAGAGCAGGATGCCCAAAGTCCTTCCCTCTCCCCTCTGAATGCACATACAGGCACACACTTACACCACACTCATGTGCACATAAAACAATAATCTTATTGACAAGATGAGACATGGTTTACATTGGTTTTAGCTAGATATCAACATGTGCCTTGTTAAAAATGAAACATTTCAATGCTTTAAAGAATTGGACTTCAGGACAGAAAGTAACCTAATACATTTTTGTTTAACAACTGATTTCCTGACAGGGTTTTTTTTTCCAATTCACTAATTAAAATTAATCCATTCTACATATGATGTCTGTTACAAATAGAGATTAAAAAATGCCTAGGAAGGCTAGGTGTATGACCATTCTCCTTAGACACTAGACACACAGTGAAGACTACATTTTGTTCACCTCACTCATTCACTATTCCTCCCCTGTGTAAACTGTGCCAAAATCCCTGTTATACACCCTTGAAAGGTGAGTTCATGATTAGCTGGAGTTTAACATCATAGGTCTGAGGATTGTGCACACATCCAAATGTGCACATGTGTGTAAGTCCACATTTCTAATACATAGCTTCAAATTCAATGCGATGACCACATTTACTCAATAACTTAAATGAGATTTTCTTGGAAATTTACAAATACCAAAGACATTGACTGTGATTTCTCAATCTTACATTTATAGAATAGGTAGGTGCTTGGTTGATTCCTCCATGGGTAAAGTGTTTGATGCATAAAAACCAGGGCCTATCTTGAGATTCTCAGCATCCACATAAAAATTCACGCATGGCAGGTGTGTTGGTTTGAATAGGTGTGGCCCCCATACACCAATGTGTTTGAATGCTGGGCACATGGAGAATGGCACTAATAGGAGGCATGGCCTTGTTGGAGTTGGTGTGGCCTGTGCTCAGTTTCTACCCAGCGTGGGACACAGTTTCCTACTGTCTGTCTGTGGATCAAGATGTAGAACTCTCAGCTCCTTCTCCAGCACTATGTCTGCTTGTATGCTGCATGTTTCCCACGATGATGATAATGGACTAAACCACTGAAATTATAAGCCAGCCCCAATTAAATGTTTTCCTTTATAAGAATTGCCTTGTTCATGGTGTCTCTTCACAGCAATAAAACCCAAACTAAGACTGGAGTGCATACCAGTAATCCCAATGCTGGGGAAGCAAAGACAAGAGGAGCTTGCTGGAGCTTGTGGCCTGCTAGACTGGCCTATCTGACAATGAGAGGGACCCTGTCTCAAAGAGTAAAGAGTAGGACACCTCATTCACAGAGGTTCATGTACACCTGCAGGTACATATGTCCACACACAAACATGAAAACTTAATCATAATACATCATGCAAACACACAATGTATTAGACATAGATATAATTGAATCCATGTGTATGTGTGTATATATTACATATATTGTAATAAACTGTAGCATATATGTATGTGTATGTAAATATAATGCATAGACTTACACAAAGTTTCAGTTACTCCAATATCCCCTTCATAAAGAGCAAAGATATTGATTGCTAAGATCTAGTCCCCCCTTTATAAAGAGAAAACTATTGATCAGTATTCACTACTGCTGACCTTGAGGTTCTTCCTGTTGTATTTTGGTTATCGTCTGTTCTTGCTGTCGTTTGTTTGCTTGTTTGTTTGTTATCTTCTCTCACTACATCAATCCATTTTAGTCCATATTTTTCTAATATACTCCTCACCTTCGGTGCTGAGGTTTTCTAACTATAGTACTGATTCTTCTTTTGTTGTTGTTATTGCAAAGTTGTACAGCTGGAAGAAAATTTCAGGAATACAAATCTCTAGTGAAAACCAGAGTTCAATGCCCCCTCTGTCTCTCCTGCTGACTTATCAAGGTAACAGAAATGTTTTTCATGTTCTGGAAATAACTAATCCCAACATATGCTATACTAGTTCACAATCGCAGATTTTGTAGAGGACTTGTCCATTCAATTGCGCTTTGAAGCATTCTTCATCTGCTCTGCTTCCTTCCTATGAATACCCCAATGTTAACACCCCCAAGTCCTTCTACATTAATATTGTTTTATTATATTTAACTCAGAAATGTTATCTGGTCATCGCTGTTTTTTCCTGCATAATTATGTCTTGATATATCAAGATACACACACACACACACACACACACACACACACACACACCAAGATAGATAGAATGTGAATAGATATATTAAGGAACACATATATACTTCATACAGCATTGATATATACTGAAGTATATATTGATATATACTTCAGACAGCATTATTTTTATTTCATCTTTTAAAATACTATTGATTTAAATATAGTTACATGTTTATATCTTTCCTTCTGTGTTTAAACATAAATGTCCAAAGAATTATATGACAATGAAAATGGGATTTTAAGCCTGAAATTTTTATTCCTTGATTGATTTTTTTAATGTTCTTGGGGGGGGGGCTGGTTTCAATCTTTTTTATTTTTTATTTTTTTATTAGATATTTTCTTTATAAACATTTCAAATGCTATCCCAAAAGTTCCCTATACCCTTCCCTTGCTCTGCTCCCCAACCCACCCACTCCTGCTTCTTGGCCCTGGCATTCCCCTGTACTGGGGCATATAAAGTTTGCAATACCAAGGGGCCTCTCTTTCCAGTGATGGCCGATTAGGCTATCTTCTGCTACATATGCATCTAGAGACATGAGCTCTGGGGGTACTGGTTAGTTCATATTGTGGTTCCACCTATAGAGAGCCCTTCAGCTCCTTGGGTACTTTCTCTAGCTCCTCCATTAGGGTCCCTGTGTTCCATCCAATAGCTGACTGTGAGCATCCACTTCTGTATTTGCCAGGCACTGGCATAGCCTCATATGAGACAGCTATAACAGGGTCCCTTCAGCAAAATCTTTCTGGCATATGCAATAGTGTCTGGGTTTGGTGGCTGATTATGGGATGGATCCCCAGGTGGGGTAGTCTCTGGATAGTCCATCCTTTCATCTTTGCTACAAACTTTGTCTCTGTAACTCCTTTCATGGTTATTTTGATCCCTATTCTCAGGAGGAATGAAGTATCCACCCATTGATCTTCCCTCTTCTTGATTCCAGAAGATCCAGCAATACCTCTCCTGGGCATATACCCAGAGGAAATTCCAACTGGTAATAACAACACATGCTCCACTATGTTCATAGCAGCCTTATTTATAGTAGCCAGAAGCTGGAAAGAACCCAGATGTTCCTCAACAGAAGAATGGATACAGAAAATGTGGTACATTTACACAATGGAGTACTACTCAGCTATTAAAAACATGGATTTATGAAATTCTTGGACAAATGGATGTATCTGGAGGATATCATCCTTAGTGAGGTAACCCAATCACAAAAGAAGTCATTAGATATGCACTTACTGATAAGTGGATATTAGCCCAGAAACATAGAAGACCCAAGATACATTTTTTAATGTTCTTATCTACCAACTTGTTGACAAATTCCTGTAGTGAGAGGTGGGATCTGACCTTGTACTTTGCCCTTCTCTGCACTGTCAGACAACAGATAACAATCTTTTTTTCTTATTGCACTTGACACTAGTGTATTCTCCTCCCTCTGTGCCTTGGGTGGAATGCCTAAGAATACAGTAAGTTCTAAATAATGAGTAAATGAATAATTAAATTGAAATAATACTTGTTGAGAAATTCTGTGCCTTACCAGTTTTACAAATGAGGGCATAATTTATTGAAAATGGGATTTAGGAATGAAATTGATCAAGTGTAAGCTCAGTGATTGTGTGTTCTCAGAACAATTTCTTCCTGCTTATCTCCAATCAAATGCAGAAAATGATATCCTCAAAAATTATTGAAGGCAGTAGTAAATAAAAATAAGTATGACCATGTGTTTTTACAGACTTCTGTATGAAAACAGTGTGAGGTAGAAACTACCTCTTGTACAAACACAACAAAACTGAGATATTGACCAAGTTGTATAGAAAAAAAGCTGGGGTCCAAATCTAGCTACAGTTTCAAGAGCAGTCCCCCTATTGATGCACAAATGTTAGTGGCATTTTCCATTCCAAGTAAGGGATGGATGTGGTGAACTTCAGTTCATTTGTCATTCTGTCTACCCCCAAACCTCTTTAGACTTAGCATCATTCTTTGGCATTTCACACCGGCCCAACAGGCCCAACATGTTTATAATTGGATGATCTGATAAATGATCCTGCAAGAGCCAGCATCTTTGACCTTCCTCTGCCATTTCCAATGCAAAATTCTTCAGTGCATTGTGGACCGTTGGATGCCTGCTCTGCTTTTGAAGGAGAGCTACATTAGTTCTGGCCATCTCACAGTTTTAGATACATCTGACTGTACATCAAATTTTATATATATAATCTTTCTAGATTGATTTTCCTCTCTCCCTTTTATATGTAGCATCTATTATGTTGTGGTATCTAGTTGGTGTTCCATTAAATATCAAAATATAGTTTCTGATAATTGTGATTTTTATTCATTCTTTACTGGCAATGCTCTTATCTAATTAGAAAAACACTAAATTCACAAGCAGTTAATGCAGATATTTTTTTCAGATTTTAAACCACATTCTCGTTACCAGGGAATGAAATAAACAGATTCCTTACACGTGTATGGATTTCTAGTCGTTGTAAACAATCAGCTTTAAATATCTGCAAGACATTAACAAGTATTTTAGGATATAAAGTAATTCTGGTAACGTAGAAAGAAGCAAGACAGAACCAAGGGCTAAACAAAGAGTCGTTTGTGAATTCTCTGGAAACAGTAAGACATGAAATGGACTCATTTCCTCATTAATTATGGACTTCCACCAATTACCAACATCCTACTGCTAATTACTCAGAACTTTGCCAAGTATACATTTTGCATTTGGCAGCATTTTATATTTATGTAATAGACTCACATGATAAAACCAAAAATGCTTTGACTAAATCTACTTATTTAAGACAAGAAACTGTCTAGTAAAAACTAAGGAAAGGCAATAATTATATATGTTCATATTCATATCCCTCTAAAGTTAACGATACAATAAAAGGATACAGTTTTGATCATCTGAAAGGAAGAATTCTATATTCTCCAGAATAATGGTACCCATGGTTCCTATAATGAACCTGTTTTTTTCTTGATTGGCACAAAGCTAACAGTAAGAGTTGTAACCTTTGAGTAATGAAAAAAAAAAGTCAGCAGATCTGGGGGTGGAGAAATAGCAGAGTGGTTAAGAGCATAGCATACTCTTTCAGAGAACCCAAGTTTGGTTCCTGGTGCCCACATCAGGTAGCTCACAAATGCCTGTAATCCATGGGGTATGACACTCTCTTCTGGCCTCCACAGACATCTGCACTCACAAGTGCATACATACACCACACACACACACACACACACACACACACACACACACACGCACACGCACACGCACACGCACATGCACACATAATTCAAAAGAAAATAAAACCATCATTTTTATTATAATATCATTACAATATGGAAAGCTAGTTTTTTAAGTCTCCATGTGCCAAAGGATCTTATTAAAAGAAAGCATGAGCTGTCATCCCCTACCAGACAACATTACATGCTCCCAGGCATAGCGACTAAATGAAATTTGCCCTTTGAGAACAACTGACTTATTATTGGTAACTGAAATTATATTAACGAATATAATGTAAGAGATGCCAGGCATATGGTGCAGAAGAAGAAAGTACTGACAGGAGAAGCATCTATGGCAAGGCAATGAGGGATCCGATTAAAACTCCATGTAACACCAACAGTTCTTTTTTTTGTTAATTTAAGAATTACTTTTAGATGACTAGTTCCCCAATCTTTTAAATTCCCACATTTTCTTCTACAGATATGAAAGTGTTGTTTCTGCTTCACATGCTGCAAGATATAAAGTAAAAGGATGAACTGGGCATTCCTACAAAGGCAGTCTCTACAGTGCAGTTGAGGGAGTTTGGATGGATAGACAGCATCCCATCCTTCCTCTTCCATGCTCTCTATGATAGAAAATTCAGATGCTGTTTCAAGCCTTACCTCAGCCAGGGATGAGTGCTTTCACCTTTCTCTCCACTGCTCACCACTACTGACAGGGCTGACTCCAAGGACCAAAATAGGTCAATGCAGGGGGAGAGAAATTCAAAGAAAAGGTTTAACAAAATATTACTTTCAAACAAGTAATAAAACTTTGTATGTATATAATGTATATGTATATGCATATAACTTATATGTATATGATGTATATGTGTTCTGTGTATATGGTATATATTTATATGATGTATATGTATATATAACTTATGGGTATATGATGTATATGTCAAAGATCTACTTAGCTTATTTAAGGATAACAGGAAATGTACAAAGGTCAAGTCTAAGTGGATCAAAGGCCTCCACATAAAACCAGAGACACTGAAATTAATAGAGGAGAAAGTGGGGGAAAGCCTCGAAGATACAGGCACAGGGGAAAAATTCCTAAACAGAACAGCAATGGCTTGTGCTGTAAGATCAAGAATTGACAAATGGGACCTCATAAAATTGCAGTTTCTGTAAAGCAAAAGACACCGTCAATAAGACAAAGAGGCCACCAACAGATTGGGAAAGGATCTTTACCTATCCTAAATCAGATAGGGGACTAATATCCAATATATATAAAGAACTCAAGAAGGTGGACTCCAGAAAATCAAATAACCCCATTTAAAAATGGGGCTCAGAGCTAAACAAAGAATTCTCACGCAAGGAATGCTGAATGGCTGAGAAGCTCCTGAAAAAAAAATGTTCAACATCCTTAATCATCAGGGAAATGCAAATCAAAACAACCCTGAGATTCCACCTCACACCTTTGGCTAAGATCAAAAATTCATGTGACAGCAGATGCTGGCGAGAATGTGGAGAAAGAGGAACACTCCTCCATTGTTGGTGGGATTGAAAGCTTGTACAACCACTCTGGAAATCAGTCTGGCTGTTCCTCAGAAAATTGGACATAGTACTACCAGAGGATCCAGCAATACCTCTCCTGGGCATATATCCAGAAGATGTTCCAATCGGTAAGAAGGACACATGCTCCACTATGTTCATAGCAGCTTTATTTATAATAGCCAGAAGCTGGAAAGAACCCAGATGTACCTCAACAGAAGAATGGATACAGAAAATGTGGTACATTTACACAATGGAGTACTACTCAGTTATTAAAAACAATGAATTTATGAAATTCTTGGACAAATGGATGTATCTGGAGGATATCATCCTTAGTGATGTAACCCAATCACAAAAGAAGTCATTAGATATGCACTCACTGATAAGTGGATATTACCCCAGAAACATAGAACACCCAAGATACAATTTGCAAAACACAAGAAAATCAAGAAAAGGGAAGACCAGCGGGTAGATACTTCATTCATCCTGAGAATAGGGAACAAAATACCCATGGAAGGAGTTACAAAGACAAAGTTTGGAGCTAAAACGAAAGGATGGACTATCTAGAGACTACCCCACCTATGTATCCATCCCATAATCAGCCACCAAACCCAGACACTATTGCATATGCCAGAAAGATTTTGCTGAAGGGACCCTGGTATAGCTGTCTTGTATGAGGCTGTGTCAGTGCTGGCAAATACAGAAGTGGATTCTCACAGTCATCTATACGATGGAACACAGGGCCCCCAATGGAGAAGTTAGAGAAAGCACCCAAGGAGCTGAAGGGGTCTGCACCCCTATAGATCGAACAACAATATGAACTAACCAGTACCCCCAGAGCTCGTATCTCTAGCTGCATATGTAGCAGAAGATGGCCTAGTTGTCCATCACTGGGAAGAGAGGCCCCTTGGTATTGCAAACTTTATATGTCCCAGTACAGGGGAATGCCAGGGCCAAGAGGCAGGAGTTGGTGGGTCGGGGAGCAGAGCAGGGGGAGGGTATAGGGAACTTTCGAGATAGCATTTGAAATGTATATAAAGAAAATATCTAATAAAAAAAGAAAGAAAAAAAAAAGCAAGCTGAGGAGGTGACACAGAGCAAGCCTGTAAGCAGCACTCCTCCATTGTTCCTGTCTCTGCTTCAAAATTATGTTTTTAATGTTTATTTGGTTATTCTATATTTCAAATTATTGTGAATTCTTAAAAAGAATAAATAAATGGCATATTATGTTTATCTGTATACATTTATATGATACAATAAGTACATATATATACAAGTGTGTGTATATTTATATATCTTGGTAAGAAACTTTTATAAAAATGTATTCACTTTATAAATGTAAATCACTAATACTTGGTCAAATAGTTGATTCTACTTTACTGTTTACATTTTTCTAATATTACATTTTAAAATTTCCTAAGATTTTTAACTTTGAAAATTTAAAAAAAAAGGATAACAGGAAGATGATTCTATTTTTTCTCCTTTTCTTCACTCTGACTTTGTACTGCAGTCACTTTGAAACGCCCAAGCTTCCATTCATTTTCAGGTGCACATTATTCTGTTCACTGACAAAGCAAAAAACACAACATGTGGAACCCACAATAAAATCAGCTTCTGCCTTTGTTGTGTCCTTGTATTAGCATTTTCCTTTGATCTGTACACTATTAATCCATAATGAACTGGGGTCTGCTATCTCAATCCATGCACACTTACATGAAGCTTGGCTCGTGAATGTCTAAACATGGGAATGCAGACAGTTCTCTTTAGGGAACAAGCAGAGGAAAAAATGATTATACCAAATGTTTGCTGCGAAGCTCTGAGCTGCTGGTGTTCATCATAAAATGACTTTCACCAACCTTTCAGCAGACTCTGGATTTCTAACCAATAGAACCTAAGCTTTCTGAGCTAATGTGCTTAATGCAGCTGCACGGACTGCCTTGGAACTGTTCACAAGCTTTTCAAATTTTCCCTCTAGGATTTTACAAATGGTTATGAGGTGAGAATCTTCTCTAGGCATTGATGTGGCACTGTCTGATTAGAAAGCACGTGTCAGGTAACAAAGCTCTCTCATTTCTCTCTCTCTCTCTCTCTCTCTCTCTCTCTCTCTCTCTCTCTCTCTCTCTCTTAGTGCCAGTTTGAAGATTTCTGCACTTCACAAAATGTACAGTGATGTAACGTCCTCTTAGGGTGGCCTAAGATGCTGTGTCTTAAATTTCTGAAATGAAAACTTCTGGTATCAGCAAGATGGCAGAATAAAGGTGTTTCCAACCTTCATCTCTCCATAAAGAATAGATGGATTACTAACCACCACAAATGTGACTTTATGAGAGTCCACATGCAGGTTTTGATATTCCCACAGACCCCAAAGCAGAAGAAAACCACTTTGTAAAAAGCAGGTTTGTCCTGGTAATTGGTCCATCTTCATGGGTCTAGCTCTAAATGAAGGAGCAGGCCTATCAGGGCCTATTACTCCAGACTCAGAGGAAATTTGCAGGTCTATGGTCCTGGAGAAGGTTCCTTGTGTTCAGACTTGCCCATCCATCCCCTTTTAATTGGACCTAAAACCATGGATTTGACAGTAAACATAGAAGCACCCCATGGCTGGCTATAGCCATGATGAGCCACTGTTAGAGAAGGACTCACCATCAACCACTAAGAACGGTGATATATAAGAAGTTCAGACTAACATTATATTCAATGCTGAAAACTGAGGGTTCTTCCACTAGGAGTCAAAAGGCATCAGGTTACTGGAAGGCTTCCCCAACCAGAAACACTGGTCAAGAAAAAGAAGTTAAAATCAAACCAAGAAAAAGGCTAAAGCTATCTCCCTTAGTGTGTTATATAACCTTACATGTGGAAAACAAAGATGCTAAAAACTCTTAGAATCAATGAAGAAAGTTAATAACCTTGTGGGATAAAAATACATGCAAAACTCAGCACTTCTAAACATTAACGAGGATCCATCCAAAAGTTAATTACACTAAAAGGGGAATCAAGAAGAGCAAGAGGTGTTTAGTATTATACTTAACTGAAGACATTAATGATTTCTACACTAGAATACCAAAAACATTCATAAATTTTGAGAAAAAAATTAAAAATTTAAAAATATCAATTAGTGGGAAGATATGCCGGGAATATAAATAGAAAGTTTAATATTATTATTTTTCATACTTTTCAAAGCAATTTACATTTAAAATAGACCCTGTCAAAGTGCTCAGTGAAATTTTTTTTACAGAGATGAAATTTCCTAGAGAGACTCTGTTTTCCCTATTCTGGGTTCCTGGCATCCCTGTAAAAGGCATTGCTGTTTATGTGTGGGTTTGTATCTGAATTCTCAAACTCTCTTGCTGGTTTATGCAGGTAAACAGACACATAAGCAGTGGGACATCTATAGTCAATAAAACAAAGGGGAAGAGTCAGTGAGAACTGGAGAATGTGGGAAAAGGGAAAGCTTCTACACAGCTACTGAGGATATATTGGGAACAGACCCTGTGGAAAATCATTGGGAAGGTTGTTCAAAGACTTAACAGCAGAAACCTCACACACAGATATGATCCCCAAAACAGAAAGTAATTTGAATCTCGGGCTACTATTTAGATATCCATTGTTAGTGCAGCATTTCTGTATATGAAGAATACAATAACTCATATATATGTACACAGCATATACATAGACATAAACATCATATACATAAACATATGCATATACATATACACATTATTTACATATATACAAATAAAAATTACCTTTGCAACATTATAGTGGAACCTGTAGGACTTTATGCGGAGTGAAATAACCTAAAAACAAATGGCTCCCTATACATGAAAATAAAATGTCAAAATAGAAGAGGCAAAAGGTCACTATGTTCTCTGAGACTGTAAGAGAGAGTGCTAGAGAAATGGTTAACTAATAAAATGCTTCACAAGTGCAAAATAAATAAGTTTTGGAGATCTAATATACAGTGATGTGTCTGTATTAACAAAAGAATATTGTAAAACAGTAGCAGACCCTTGTGATTCCAAGACTGGAAAGACAGAAACAAATCCCTGGACCTTTCTGCCCAATGAGCCTAAACCCCTGGCAAACATCTGGCAACATTCACACCAATGAGAGATGGTATCGCCAAAACAAAGCAGGTGAAATATGAGAATTCTCTCTGGGCTTATACAATTGCACATACATATATACAATTGTTTACACACCTACACATGTACACACATAGAAAACATATATTGCATACCTGCATCCACAAAAAAAGAGAAAAAGAATAAAAGAACAGATAGTATTTGTTTTCACCAAGAAAAAAAAAAAGAAGAGAAAAATTAAATGAGGAGAAGAGGGGCAGGTAGGGAAGGTTGAGAAAGATAGGTCTTGCTATGTAACCCAGGCTGGATCCTGACTCCATCTAGAGCTCTGGGATTGAGGATATGCACTGCCACACCTAGGTTGGCTTTTACCTTTCTTTTCTTCATTTATTATCATTTGTAACCTAAAAAAATCATTTATATATAATGCATTGTGCATTATGTATTATGTATTTATTATATATTATATTTTACATTTTATATAATATATACTTTAGTCTGTTAGTATCACTTTAGCTAAGTCAAATTTATGAGACACATATTTTGAAAAGTATGTAGACCTTTCGTTACTTTGTGCATAAAACTCTAACATTTTCCAGCGGTGCAAGTCCATTCTCACAGGTTCTCTCACATATTAAAGCTACGGGCAAATCTGACAACCAAGTGCCTGTCTTCCGCATCAGCTTACAAACTTAAATATGCTTCCGCCCTGCTTTTGCAAGTATAAATTAAGTACATGTGGAAGCAGCTGATATAGTCTTCATGATTCAAGTAATATACACTCTTTAATGTAACCATAAATAATAGAAAATACATTTTAAGAAATAGAGAAACGTATGTGCAGTATGGTAGACATAAAGAACTTTCTAAATCACCTGTCCTGTTCTACTCTAGCGTTTACTTATTCAAAACACTTTTTTTTTTAATAAAATATTGGGCTTTCTATATAAGTTGAAATAATTGATACATGGAAGACCAATGGTTCTCAATTTTCCTATTGCTTTGACCCTTTAATATTGTTCCTCATGTTCTGGTGACCCCCAACTATAAAACCCCTTTTTGCTACTTTATAGTTGTATTTTGCTGCTGCTATGGGTTGAAATGTAGATACCTGTGTTTTCTGATGGCCTTGGGCAACCCTCATGAGGGTCATGGGAGTATTGACTCACAGATTGAGCATCTCTGTGGCAGACATTATTCCTTCTGTGCTCTCTAACTCCTGGAAAACCCAACAAGGAGACTACACCTTTGCTGTGTTACAACCTTATACTCATATCTTTGATCTTCACTGCATTCCAACTTGATTCTTTATTGTATGCCTTACAAAAGTACTGAAATACCCCGAACAAGAGTGGAACCTGAGAGAGAATTTTCTCCAAAAATGATATGCTTTAAAAATTCAAAGCACTGGATAGCTTCTTTTGCATTAAAAATGAAGGTTTTTCCTGACTCTCCTCTAAAGGAAAAACTCATTTAGAATTCCTGTGGTGGTTGTAATAGTCCCTTTGATGTTTGAATCACTAGATCACAGTGCCCCTGTAATAATGTTTCCTGACCCACCTTCTTTCTGAAAACTAGAAGCTCTAACAGCAAGTATGTTGTGGCCATGTACAGAGGAATTGTCTCAAGAAGAAATTCTCCAAAGGGTGTGCTGAAAGAGATAGTGGGCTTTCCATTTTTATCCTGGTTCCTAATCTTTTCCTCTTGGTAGACAAAACCAGCAGAAGTTATTACACATAGGAGCCTGTGAAATGGAAGTGGTGGTATTGAGTCTCTCCTGAGTCCTGCACTGAGCCTGAAGCTTCATCCACTTCAGTAGATTTCTCATATCTGTTGGTAATGAAAAAATGTGTGAGAATCTATTGAAATTCGGATTACTGGGTCCCAGTCTAAATAAAATAAACTGGACCAGACACGAGATGTTGCAGAGACTTTTAATTAAACTCAGCACATGTCTTTGAAACCCTGACAAATATGAGATAAAGAACGCAGAAATGGAGTTTTAGAAGCAGAAGGTTGGTTTTGATCTTGGGCATCTTGAAGATGGTCACATAAAAACTGAAGGACATTAAGGGAGCCATTCTTTAAACACTGCTTTTGCCGCACAGACAGATCCTCAAGCCTTTTGACTCAAACTTGGAAGGGTCTCCGCTTCCTGAAGGGACTCAGAGAAAACCACTGCTTCTCTCCTTTCATCCATGAGGAATGCACACTCCTCTCCTCCGGAGTAACTGACAGACAGGAGCGGAGCAGGAAGAGAGCGTCTCAAGGCCCTTGACTCCTTTCACATTGAACCAGTCAGTGGCTTATGGGTCGATGACCACAAGTGCTACTGCAGCATTTTCAGAGGCGGTGGAGGAAGGGGAGTAGAAAAGTGACTTCAGAGACAGCAGAGCTGGCTCGCCTTCCGGTATTGAGCTGGAGACTGAAGGTGCCTGAAAGAGCACAGCGCGGGTCCGGCAGTTTCCAATGAGGCCACAGATTGAGGAGCTAAGGCAGAGCCACAGCTTATTCGCAGCAAGGAGAAACTGCCAAGGACACAGGGAAAGGGCTGCTCTTTAATTAATCAGAGCTAAATATCAAATCACAAACAAGGAACAACCTTGCAGTCTGCAGGAAGAAAAATCTGTTTACTCCCACAAACTAAAAAAGACCTTGGGGGAGACGCTGAGAAGGTGGACAACTTCCCTGTTAAAATCCTGGTATTTTGGGCACTCAGAGCCTCGTTAAGTACACTGTTCAGCTTGATCCTCTGCTGTCATCAGTAATGTTATTAAGGCTCATCAATGTGTTGGTTAAAGGCATTTCGAAAATAAAACTACCCACCCGTGTTTTTAAGCAACCAAAGCAGAAACATAAAATAAGGTAGAAAACATTTTCCAAAAGAGACTGCAAATCTATTTACCTACAAGCAATCTTGCTCTTACAGTTACACGCCTCACAAGTCTCTATTTCATTAAAATCATTCTTTCTTGAACTTCTACAGTAAAATGTGCACGGGTGGCCTGCCTCGTTCTTAGTAACTTGCCACAGCCGAGCACTTTCTCCAGCCACAAACAGAACAAATCTAGCACCACTATCCATCTTACTGAAATGGAAGCCCAACTACCCCCCCTCCCCATTCCCATTCCTTCCAGCAGAGAACTGACTTGTAATGCTAGCTGGGTAGCAGCCGATGGCCTAACAGATGGAGCAGAGCTCTTTTGACTGCTAGTCAATGCCCAGTCTACCCAGCGTGCCACCAGGCATGGCAATGCTGTGGGCCTTGCCCATTGCATCTGTAATTTAACTAACAGAGGGCTAGTCAGAAGAAACTGCTCTCAGATGGGATCCACAGGCTTCTAAGCATTGAAATGGTGCTGTTCCCTGGCACGCTGAATGCTCTAAAGGCATCTCTCCAGTGGCAGTGCAGTCCTCTAACAGGAGAAAGCACAAACTGGGGGGTGGGGAGGAGGAGGCAGAGGGGGGAGCCACCCAGAGATATTTCCTTTGGAAATGAACTTCAGTGGAGATGCATTTATTAAACAAATAGCTACTAAGTTCTGCCATGTCTCAGATGCTGAGAGAACACTGGGATGGTTTCCAGTAATGGAAGGGGAAATGCGCACTCTATTCCTCTTCATGGGAAACAAGGACAGGAGAAATAGATATGTAGCTATTAATGATGACAGGTACTATAATTATAATAAGTGTAATGCTAAAAATTGAGGAGACTGACATATATCACCATCACCTGTGTGGTGAAGACAAGCTCTCTGAGAGATGGGTTCAGCCCTGCTGAGTAGTAAGTGGCATAAGGAAAATCCTTGGGTAGCGATTCATTTAGGCAACTAAATGAAAGGCTAGCCCAGATGGACTATAGTGTACACGCAAAAGACAGCGGGGGGGGGGGGGCTTTAAAGTGTGCAAGTCAGAAAATGATCAGACCACCTAGGATTCATAGGAGGTTGGTTAATTTACTGTGAGGAGCGGGTGCGGCCGCCGCCCCAAGATGGCGCCCAGGACAGCTGCCAGGTCTTATGACCTGCGCCTGACTTCCTCATTATCTCAGACTTAGCCACATCCCAGCCACCTGCACTGCTCTGATGTGATGCCTCAACAGCTCGCCTGAGGTGTCGTCACTTGCTGTGAACCTATGGACTGCCATTACGTGCCTGGGGTAATTGGGAGAAGTCAGTAGAGTATTTAAGGCGCGCCCTGGGGTTGTTCGAGAGATTCCTGTTCCTGCATTGCAATGCTAAGTGTTCCTGAATAAGCCTGCTTGAAGAAGGACAACGTGGTGTTTTGTCTTTCCTGCTGGTCCGGGTGGATGCGACAATTTACAGCCATAAAGTGGGACATTGTGGGACTTCAAGCCATTTAGTTATGGCTGACTGAGAGAAGGTTGTACACGGAGAAAGGAAACAAATATCAAAAGCAGATAAATAAGACAGACAGGGTAGTGCAACAGAAATGGAAACAAATGGCAAATGGGAGATGATATAAGATAGATAGATAGATAGATAGATAGATAGATAGATAGATAGATAGATAGATAGATAGATGATAGATAGATAGATAGATCATACATACATACATACATACATACATACATACATACATACCATACCTACATACATACATACATGCATACAGTAAATACGCAAGTGCCTTCCAAGCCTTTTCTTAAAGACTCCATGAGAATAATATGCTAGATAGTTTGTGTAAGGCTAATACAAACTAGACTTATAAATAAAGAACTCCAGTTGAGAAAATGTCCCCTCTAGAATGGCTTGTGTTTTGTTTCCTTGATTAATGATTGATGTGTAAGGCACCAGCTCACTGAGAGCAGTGTGACTTCTGGACTGAAGATGTTGGGTGTTTTAAGTCAATTAGCAGTCCTCCGCTATGGCCTCTGCTTCAATTCTTGCCTCCAAGTTCCTGCCTTGAGTTGCCATTCTGATGATTTCCTACAATGATGGACTGTGATTTATAAGTGTAAATGAAATAAATCATTTTCTCCCCCAAGTTGCTGCTGATCATGGTGTTTCATCACAGCAATAAAACCCTAACTAAGCAGGTATAATTGCTGGAATGAGAATGGCCCCACAAGCATGATTAGTCCCTATTAAGGAATTGTTTGGGAAGAATCAGGAGAACGATCAGGAGGTAAAGCTCTTGCATACTGGTCCAGCCCCATGGCTGTCTACTTTCTGTCATGATAATTGTGGTCTAACCCTCTGAAACTTTAAGCAAGCCCTCAGTTAAATGCTTTTTTACTTGCCTTGGTCATGGTGTCTCTTCACAGCAATAGAGCAGTAACTAAGACATGTAGGGAAGAAAGACAATTTTAATAATAGACATCAAACCAGATTGTGATCACAAGCAAGCTGCTATTATAAATATTTGAAAATTCAGAGAAAATAATCACCCTTTTATACAGCCAACAAATATATCTTCGGTATACATAGTCTCGAGATAAGTAATAACTAGTGCTAAAGTAAGTAAATTTGTAAACTTGACCCCGTTATTAGTTACAGAGTAACTTCCTCTGGGAAAGAACTTCAGAAAAGTGTCCCCCTTGACTGTCAACACTGCAGACACAAAGGTTCCTAGAGACCAGATCATTATACAGCAATTATACAGGCACCCACATAGCTGAAGAAATACGGGTGCCTCCACAGTGTGAAAGGAAGACTGCAATTGAGAGACCACAACAGGGGTGATTCTCCAATGAAAGCTTGGTTCATAAACTCTCTCCAAAAAGGGGAAGTCACCAGTGTGTTCTGCACTCATAATAGGACAACAGACTGACCAGGCACAGGTGTTCTTCTGTTGCTACCACATATTGCTGCCTTTGCAATGAGCTAACTAAGCACAATCTCTTTCTATTTTGGTCTAAAGAGTGAGATATTTCTCCAGCCAGCCTGAACCTCACCTTATCAACTGTCCATTCCGTTACCATTCCTGCTTTGGAATCTAACTAGGATTCTCATAATCATGCCAGTGTGCAATTATCTGCCATATTGCAGTCTGTTCTCTTCCAACAATCCCCTCTAGACTAGCGGTGTTTATCTTATGCACCAAGGGAGTTCCCTACACACCACACTGATACATTGTTCCCTTTCTGAAACGACCCAGTGATTTTGTCTTTTAACTTTAGCCCTAGTATCAGGTCATTTTGAGTGGAGAGACACTTCTTTTAAAATTTGTAACATGAGTTCCTTCTAGATCTTAGACTCCTTTTTCTAAAGAGAGATGCCTCATTAAGAAGCAGAGTCAGCAGTAGCCTGCCCCATTCTTTCAGACTAATATTAGGAGGTATTATTGAGGAATGAGATGACTTTGATCCCCCAAAATAAAAAAGCTCTTTACAACACCATCAAGCCGCATCTCTCAACGTAAATGGGGACTGGTTCTTGCCTCTACTTGATCACGGCATTAGCGGGCTGACTTCGCTTCTGTCTTTCTCAGCAATTTTAGGAGGCCACACTTTAAAGTTATTTTACTCTTCTTTATCCCTTTATTGAGCTTTCTAATGTATCTTTATTGTCCAGCCGTCAATGAGACCTTAATGCTACTCAGTCAGTATAAGAAGACTCATGGTAATGGTTGGACCTGTATCAACATCGCATTAACAGGAGGTTACCGGACTGCCAGGTTCTCCCGGTTTCTACATCTATCTGTTTCCCAAAGTCCAAGGACATGTTATCTGTCGGCAAACAGCACTCGATTTCCAGTCTTAATAATTTCATGAAAAGCAATCTCTTAAAGGATCTTCTTTGTCATATCAGCAGCAGTCTTTGAAGGAATCTCCTCTGAGGAACATGGTCCCTTTTGTAATCAATACAGCTAAACTTGTTGAGGGCAGAGGTGAGAGCTCTCTTATTACCCGCGCTCTACCGGCCAGGAAGACACAACAAACTGGAATCTTCTGCAGCAAAAGCTTTATTGCTTACATCTTCAGGAGCAAGAGCAAGAATGGCAAAACTCCGTCCCTTTTAAGGAGAATTATCCTCCTCCTAGGACGTGTCGCTCCCTGATTGGCTGCAGCCCATTGGCCGAGTTGTCGTCACGGGGAAGGCAGAGCACATGGAGTGAAGAACTACCCTTGGCACATGCGCAGATTATTTGTTTACCACTTAGAACACAGGATGTCAGCGCCATCTTGTAACGGCAAATGTGAGGGCGGCTCCCCACACTCTCCGAAGTTATGAGAACTATTGAACTTTCTTCATTCCAAAGCTACTCCTACCTAAACCCTGAGATCTCCATGGTAGGTATAAATGTGGACAAACTAAATTACTTTGTTCTGAAAGTGAACAGGCCCATCCCCTCAAAAATCTTTCATTGGAAGTCCATATATCCAAGTTCACTAGTTCCATAGTCTCTAAAGAGTCATATATTTGTTGCCCAACCTGACAACACAAATAGTAATAATTGTAAAAATTATACAGAGTACATGTTCAGAAGAGAGCTAGGCTATAACCTTCTCATAACCTGCTCTCCATGTCTGAAACCCTTTCTATGTTTTCCCCTTCTACAGGGAGACTCCTGTCTTATGAGGAAGTACAAACTCACCCTTCTGGACACTACTAGAAATACTCTACAGTTTAATCTTTCCCTTTTAAAGTCCTGAGAACTATGTATACACTTTCTTGCCAATATCTAATCTCTGTCTCCCAAAAAAACTGCACAGGGACCAAGGACTTGGCACATATCACATTTAATTATGTTCTCATAGCCCTAAAACCACATAAATCTCTGGCCCAAGCTGAATGAGCATCATTCTTGAGTTTTAGTAGTGTTTGGCTTTCTCTCTCCATGCATTCAGAATTTGGAGTCTAAAGAACTCCATTCTACTGTACAAAGACTATCTTTTTCTCTTTCTTTCTGTCTCTGTCTGTCTCTGTCTCTCTGTCTCTCTCTCTCTTTCTTTAACACACATACGCACACAACACACAACACACACACACACACACACACACACACACTCACCACACATACACTGCACTAGGCCAAGAACTGACACTAATAGAGGAACTGTTAATTCTCTTATAGTAGCTGTACTTCAGAACCAGCAGGTACTAGTTTTGCTAACCACTGCTCAGAATGGAACTTATACCATGATAAGTGACAAACGCTGCCTTCACATCAATAAATCTAGACAATAAAACCTCTACATTATCAAGAATCACACCAACAATTTTTCAGAACAAAGAAGAAAAAGAGGATTTGACTGGTAGGACTTTAAAATAAATTTCTGATCACGTTTGTCCTGGTTGCTCCATTTGTCTAAAATCTTGAATTTGATCCTTATATTTTTTTACTCTAGTTATCAAGTTTGTTTCTTTTACAGGCCAGTGCTTCAATCTCTACATGATGCACTGTGCAGCATTCAACCCTTACCTCTAGAAGCCCTACTTGCCAGACAATGAGTACCCTCTACCAAAACCACTTTGACCTACTTTGCCTTTCTATCTCAGTAATAAAAAAATACTGACCAAAAGCAACATTGTTTCCTTCTTGGAGGTGGAAGGGCTTTTATTTCCTCTTGCATCTAACAGTCTATCATAAAGTGAACTAAAAGCAGGAGTCAGAAACTAAAGCAGAGACCATGGAGGACTACTGATCCCTGGCTTGCTTTCTTGTAGAACATAGCCCCCACTTGCTAGGGAATGGCACTGCCTGAAGTGGGTTGGCTGGGCCCTCCCACAGGAATCACTAAGCAAGGAAATGCCCTCCCAGCATACCAGAGGCCAATCTGATGGAGGCATCTCCTCAGTGGAATTCCCTCTTGCCAGGTAACTAAATTGTGTCAAATTAACAGAAACTAACCAACAGGAGCTCCTCAATATGGTTCTCTTTTCATGGGACCCCAACAAGAGTAACACATTCTACTGTTATTCCAGTGAATTATCCCTGCTTGGTGGAGAAAAGCCATTTCAAAGACCTTCAAGATGAAGGTGGAGGAAAGCTATCGCTAAGAGAATGGGAGAAGAACTGGTACCTATGTACACCTAGTGTACACCTAGTGTGAAAAGCATTCCTAAGTTAAAAGGAGGAGGAGGAGGAGGAAGAAGAAGAAGAAAGAGAGAGAGGGGGGGAGGAAAGAAAGAAAGAAAGAAAGAAAGAAAGAAAGAAAGAAAGAAAGAAAGAAAGAAAGAAAGATAGATAGATATAGTGCCTCCATTCTGACCGAACAATGGAATCAACTAATGGCACTGAAATAAAATGAATGACAGCCTGGTCCAAGAGAGCTGCCCTCCTTTGCATGGTGGAGGTTTCATTAGGAGAAATTACATAGTGTGACTCACACCAACTACCCAGGACCTTGAACATCAACCAGTCTGGCCTGTCTGTATTTATATGTCAAGAGTCACATGCTGGACACTTAGTTAGGGTTTCTATTGCCGTGAAGAGATACCATGACTACATCAACTCTTATAAGGAAAACATTTCATTTGGGCTGTCTTACAGTTCAGAGGTTAGTCCATTGTTATCATGGTGGGGTGCATGGTGGCACACATGGTGCTAGAAAAGTAGCTGAGAGTTTGAGATCTGGATCTACAGGAAGCAGGAAGAGAGAGACAATGGGCCTGGCTTGAGCATCTGAGGCCTCAAAGCCCACCCCTCAGTGACACAATCTTCCAACAAGGCCACACCTACTCCAACAAGGCCACACCTCCTAATAGTGCCACTTCCTATGAGCCTATGGGGGTCATTTTCATTCCAACAACCACAAAGACCACACACAAAGTGACTCTTCTAACCACTGCAGACCTCAGCTCTAACAAGTCATCACAGCAGCAATATTTGTTAACTTTAAATTACTGTTGGTGTGTCCTGCATTATAACATTTGGCCCCTGTGTTTACAGTTCAGTGAGGCAGGAACTCCCTCCACAGCTGAGGAAAGTGGGGTTTTTGAATAGTTGCTGTACACAGACTGTATGTACCATACATCCGCTGCTGTTTAGACAGCAGGCAGTCTTTCTCATGCCCTGGGAATACTGTATATCCTACTGGCCTTATGTCTCATGTATTAATGACTTCTATATTTCTCTCTCTCTCTCTTTCTCTCTCTCTCTCTCTCTCTCTCTCTCTCTCTCTCTCTCTCTCTCTGCTGAAAACTGAACCTTATGCAAATGGAATCCATATCTTTTTCAAACCTTATATGATACCTGGCACATACCAGACTCCCAATAAATATTTGATGAGTGAATCAATTATACATTTTAAATGTTGCTTCCACAGTTACTTGTCTCAGCATTTTAAGCATGTCTCTCCCACCATGTTATTCCAGAGTAGCTAATTCAAACTTCAAAGGAATAATTTAGGACTGTACATTGTTCACATTCTCTCTACAGAAGCAGAGAGGCTCAGCACCAAACTAAAGACAGAATTTGTCTTTAAAATATCTGAGACTGTATTTTGTCAAAACAAATTTCACGTCTTTAACTCTTCCAATGAAAACGGAGTAAGGGAACACTACTGCCCTTGGTCAAAATGCAGAGAATATGAAACGTGAAGAAAGCCACATTCCAGATCTGTGCACAGTAGCAAAGACTTAGAACCTGGAGTCTGGATGCCTGAAATAAAATCCTAGTTCTCTCCCTTCCAACAGCTTTGTGATCTCGGAGAAGTCACTAAAGCCTCTGTGCCTCTGTTTTGTTTGTTTGTTTGCTGAGACAGAGTCTCCCTGTATATCCCTAGGTGGCTTGGACCTCACTCTGTAGACCAGGCTGGCCTCAAACTCACAGAGATCTGCCTGCCTCTCCCTCCCAGGTACTAGGAATATAGCAGTGTATCACTGCACTCAGCCATCCGTTTCTTCTAGTGTTCAAAACTAGAATTATCTATTTCATAAATTTGTTCTCTAAATGAATTAGCATATGTAATTTTATTAGCGTGATATATGTAAAGTAGTTTTATTATTTTTTCCTAGACAAATTAACAAAACAGCTCCTAGTACCTAATATAAATGCTGTTATGGTGGTTTGTGACTGCAGTAGAAAGAGATACATTTTGGAACTTAGCCAACATTTGACATATCCAGCTGTTGAGCTCTAAGAAGAGAATCACATGCAAGCCATATAGGTGAGGTAATGCAGGAGGAAGATGAGGGGGAGAATATAAAACACAAGGAGAAGAATTAAGAGGAATTGTGTGGTTGACAGTGGCCAGTGTTTCACAGAAGCTGAGAAGATGATAAGTAGATTCCAATCAAAGTCAGCTACAAAATGTCTCAGGCACACTGCAAATGAAGCACAGCAGTGAAAGAGAAATCACCCCTTTCCAAACCCTAGCCCATAACTTTCTGCCAAACCCTAAGAAAATGTAGTCTCCTGGCACAGATGTCCTGGGCACTGCTTCCAGACAGTAGCAGTAGCAGAAGGCAATAGCCACTTTACTCTGCCACTTTGACCTATGATGATACTGACAGCCCAATGCAGAAAGGCTGTGTCCGTAGTGATCCAAGGTACACAGTATGCCACTGGTACCAGTCTGTTTGTGTCTTTGTCTAGGTGGTTGATCAAAGGAACCAGCAGCAACTAATGGAGCATCCCCACTGCCGACCCCATTCGCAAGTGACCTAATATCCAGCTTGAAAGAGATGACAGCAGTCATGGGCAGTGACAGGGATTCAAATGCCAAACATCAAAGGAAAGAAGACTGCTTGGGGTAGCCCATGAATGCATCAAGGCTGCATGTTCCTGGAGCACAATGTGTTCTTTAAACAAGAAAACATCCATTGTTCAGAAAGCTGCTGACTATATCATATTTGTTGCAAAATATTGTACTTAAGGTGCTGCCCACTAACTTATAAGCTTGGCTTTAGGACTAGATAAGAGGACCCCAGACCTTAGCCTAACTGACACATATTGGAGGCACCATTTTTGACCTTACAACTCAGCACATAAGCCCCAACACTAGCCAAAACAAGAACAAAGACCTAATCCATCAACCACCTAGTCCACAGTTCCAGGATCCAAGGAAATCCCTAAATGTACTAACTTTGCTTTTTGGTTTCTATATTTTCACTTCCTGCTAACTCTTCTTGCTAATAGAAGTGTGTCAACAAGGATGTGGGTTTGTGCACAGAAAACAAAGCACAGTAAGGCTCAGGACTCCATGATTTGGGCAAATCCCTCATACAGCCACTGGCCAGAATACAAAATTTATATTTTAAAAGTGTTCATGTGTGTTGCCTTGTGGATTTACTTTGTACCAACTGATGGTGGTTTAATGGCTTGCCAGATTTCCACTGGTGTCAAGAAGTCTGCAAATTCAATCTTACCACTTTTTTTTCTTTTTATTGTTTATTTCATTTATTGATATTCCAAATGTTATCCCCCTTCCCATTTTTCTTCATCAAACCCTCTATCCCCTCCCCCTGCCCCTATGATGGTATTCCCCCACCCACCCACCCACTCCTGCCTCAGTTTTGTGTCTCTTCTCTTCTATGGCCTTATATAACCATATTTACTGAGGTATTGTGACAGAGACCTGCCCTTTCCTTCTCAGTTGACAATCTTGTCATTGCACTTCTTCTGCCCCAGAACAGAGATACTTTACTCACAAAGCACTGAGGATAAAATCACAAACCATCATGGACACTACCAGTCATCACACACAGAACACAGATACACACACACACAGACACACAGACATACACACATACACAGCTCAGGCTCAGGGAGCCAGCTCTGAATATGGAACCCTGTCTATGTCCCTGGCCTCACATCCTTCCTGAGAGTTACTCTGGCATCCAAAAGGCTGCCAGGCATGGTGGCACATGCCTTTAATCCCAGCACTCGGGAGGCAGAGGCAGGTGAATTTCTGAGTTCGAGGCCAGCCTGGGTCTACAAAGTGAGTTTCAGGACAGCCAGGGCTATACAGAGAAACCCTGTCTCAAAAAACAAACAAGAAGAAGAAGAAGAAGAAGAAGAAGAAGAAGAAGAAGAAGAAGAAGAAGAAGAAGAAGAAGAAGAAGAAGAAGAAGAAGAAGAAGAAGAAGAAGAAGAAGAAAAGAAGGGAGAACCTACAGTCAACTGTTTGAAGACATTATGCTAAGCAAGGAAGACCAGATCCAACACACATTGGAAATAAAGCAAAATAAGATGATTTAAAAGAAAGCATTGGTGTTGGTTTAATGTGGGAAATGTTGTAGGTAGACTTCAGTGTTTCCATAGAGAATGCCCTAGTGAAGACGACAAGGGACTCAGAATCCCAGTGATGGAGTGGCTTCAGTGACTGGCCCAGGAGTCATTTTTGTATAGATGGGAATAGCAATGTCTTTCAAAGCTGATGGACAACGATATAGGAAGAGGAATCCCTGTTTGTATAGCATCTATAGAAATTTCTGTAAATCTATAAAAAAAATAGAGAGATTTCAATTATACTATAGATGAAGTCATACATAAGTAGTGGCAAAGTCTGGGAATGCAAGGTCACCTTCTATGGTGTAGATGACCCTTGACACTGTTTTCCAGCACACCGATTTGAACAACATCCCCTGAGGGCTTCTGCTCATTTATGTGTCAGCTGAGAAACATTAAGGCCACACCAATAGGTTTTCTTTTTTGTGAACATTGCTTTCCTCTATGCTCTATTCATAAAAGTAGTTTCCAGTCTTTTTCCTTAATAATTTTTTCCCTCCAATTAAGTGCCCTGCCTGCCAGCTTGTGAAATGCACTGTCTGGGGCAGGCTCTTTGTTCAGTGCTGAACCTTAAGTTGAACACCATGCACTGCCTGTTTAGAGGAAGCAAATTATAGTGGAGGCTGAGCACATGGGAAATCAAATGTCAGTTTCTAAATGATCACAGTTTCTTGTAAAGGTTACTTCTTGTCTTAATGGGATAACTGGGGCTTTTTATATGATGGGCCATCCCAAATTTCTTTGTTTTGCTTCAGTAAATACCAACCTCCAACAGTAACAGGTCTGTTCGGGTTTATCACATGGAAGAGCAGGAGAACTTGCTACTTACTGAATTTGCTGAAGAGCCCCAAAGAGGATTCATGTTCGTCACTCACTCTTCTTTCTTCAGACCTGCCCCTTATCCTCTCTTCTTTTCTCCCTTTTGCTCTGGTGTCAGAAAACATAGATGTCCAACTAGAAAAACAAATGTTTATCACTGTTTTGGGCTTCTTATCCACCATCTAAACTTCCTTGATTTTTTTTTAATGGCAGGATTATTTTAATGAACACTCAACTGTGTATGAGTAACTGATTGTATATTGTTTGCAAATACAGATAATTACCTTTCTTTCTACTTATTTTATTAAATAGTAGTAGTAACAGAGGAAAACTTGTAAGTGCTCATCTCTTTGTGTTTGACAATATTGCATTTGCATTTCCATTGCATTTGAGTTTATAACCTTCTTTCCAAAATGCTTGTTGTTTCATATTTTAGAGAGTTGGACAATTTTTAATTAGTTCACAGTGGACAACCCCCCAAAATCTCTTAAAAATGAAGCTACACTTCACTTCTAATCCTGATGTAGACATCCATGACTATTCTTTTAAACACACACACACACATACACACACACATATATGTGTGTGTGTATATACATATATACATATATATATGCTGCATATATTTGTATTCAGATTGTTTCTGTGATCATTTGATTTTTATCTGTGAGACAGTGAAAATTGCATAAGCATAAAAATTAATGTTTCAAAGCCTTGAGAGTTACAGACAGTTCACCCTATATCCACGCATGCTTGTATCTGCTCCACTTATACAACTGACAAAAACAAATAAGGCTACATAAAAAAAAACACACACACACATATAGTGGCTGGAGAGATGGCTCAGTGGGGAAGAGCACTGACTGCTCTTCTAGAGGTACTGAGTTCAAAATCCCAACAACCATATGGTGGCTTACAACCATCTGTAATGGGATCCAATGTCCTCTTCTGGTGTGTCTGAAGACAGCTACAGTGTACTCATATAAATAAAATAAATAAACTTAAAAAAAAAAAGAGCCGGGCGTGGTGGCACACGCCTTTAATCCCAGCACTCGGGAGGCAGAGGCAGGCAGATTTCTGAGTTCGAGGCCAGCCTGGTCTACAAGGTGAGTTCCAGGACAGCCAGGGCTACACAGAGAAACCATGTCTCGAAAAAAAAAAAACCCATACAAAATGTGCACATACAAACAATCTTACATATGCAATATTATATGGTCCTACATGTTGTCACTGACATACATATGTAAAAAGTATTATAAACAAAAGATGCATACACACGATAGGAAGCAGGACTACAGTTAGGTGTACAAGAGTAAATAATATCATTGCTCCAAAATGATGCTATAATTATTAATAAAACAATGAAATAAAATATATTTAAGGAAAAATAGAATTGAGAGCTATTTTCATAGAGAACCTCTTGTGTGTGCTAATGATGTGGGGACTATGTATTTAAACGGCCTTACAATTTATGCCAAAATTAAACTATTGTGTCTGAGTATCACCTCAAAGCCTCAATCCTCCATATCTGTGGAAAGTATGAGAGAAGAATTTGAGCATTTTCTGTGTACTTCATTGCTCCCAAGTTTCCTTCATCATACTGTCTCAGCATCAGCATCAATAAGTGAACATAAAACAAGCTGCAGTGAAAATAAAACAGCACACTTCACCTGAAGGCAAACAGACAGCCCTCACAACAGGGTGGTCAGCTTCAGCTATCAACTTGACAAGACCTAGATTCACCTGGAAAGAGCACACATCAATTGCAGAATTGTCTGGAACAGATTGGTCCATTGGGCATGTCTGTGAGGCACTTTCTTCATGACTGGTTGATGTAGGAGTGCCCAGCCCACTAAGGGCAGTGCCTTCCTTAGGTAGGTGGTCTTGTGTTATACAAGACAGCAAGATGAGCAAGTCAGTCAACAGTGTTTTTCCATGGCTTCTGCTTCAAGTTCCTGTCTTAGGTTTCTGCCTTAACTTCTGGAGCCTGTAATTTAATTCATCTCCTGCCCAATTTTCCTTCAGTTATGGTATTTATCACAGAAACAAACTGAACAGTTCTGCTGTACAAAAATCTAAGTAAGCTTAATTTTATCTCCATCTCCTCCCAAACTGTCGTCTTTAAAACCAGGTGAATTTAATTAATATTAATTAACTATTTAAGATTTAATCTTATACTAAAGAGAGAAAAGCAATCAGCAAAGGCAGAAATTAAGCTTATAAATTAATTTCTGCATTGTAGTAATTGCTCTGTTCCTGATAGCTATAGACAAGCCTGTTATCCTGATTATAGCTGTGAGTTAAAATATATTTACATTCCACAAATATGCTGAGTTCCACAAGTCTTAATTTTCAGAAAATAATATTGAATTATCAATTTTCTAATCATTGGCATTTTAAAAACAACTTGCAGGTCCTTGGGAGATGGCTCAGCAGTTTAGAGCACGTGTTGTTCTTACATAGGACCTGGGTTCCATTTCCATCACTCACATGTTGGCTCACATTTTTTCCCCAGCTCCAATTACAGGAGGTCTGATATATGCTTCTGGACTCATGGGGTACCATGACACATATACCATGGTATACATACAGACATGCAGACAAAACATTCATATGTATAAAATAAAACAAATCTAAACAGAAGAATTTTAAATTTTGCATTATCTTGCTAATGGCATACAAATATTGTGTTTCAGTTATTATTACATATATCAAGAAAATAAATCTACATTTCTATATATATAATCGTCACTCTGTTTAATTTTGACTCCAATATAGTTTAAAAGGGAACATTTTCATACTGATGGTGTTGGCATAGCCCAATACATAGAAATAGTCTGTTATGCCAGGCAAATAAAATATACAAGAAAATAAATGGTGTAAAGAAAATAAAGGGAGATGACATGCTAGGTGTCTATCCTGGCTTTCTCAGAGGCATAATTTGATCTGAACTTTAAAAGTGTAGAGAAACCATACATAGATTGTGTTAGTAATTATGGATAATGGAACATCAGGATGGGCTCAATGTAACTACAGATAAAGCTAAACAGCTTCCAATTATTTGCTAAAACCCAGGATACCATATGACAATCACAATTTTATTCCAGCAGTATAAGTGTAAATAGGCTACAAGGTTGTAGCCATTTGATGTCTATTTGCACAAATTCGGGGTATATGTTTGGCGAAAACAACAATCAGCTGATTCTACTTTTGTCAATTAACACATTAACTGAGATCCTGGGTTTTTTTTTTTTAACTTGATGCAGATTAAAGCAAAGTTTTCTTTTATTCTTTCCTATAGCAGGGTATATATTTATAAGAAAATTTCTGCTATTTACCTCTGGCTTTTAAAGTAGTAAAAATAGATTTTCATTACTTAATAATCTCTCTCTCTCTCTCTCTCTCTCTCTCTCTCTCTCTCTCTCTCTCTCTCTCTTTGTGTGTGTGTGTGTGTGTGTGTGTGTGTGTGTGTGTGTGTGTGTGTGTGTGTGTGTGTTCTGATTGGTTCCTCAAATGCCCTGTCACAGGAAAATAAAATACACTTAAAATAGAAAATAATTTAAATTTCAGGGATTTAAATTGAGTGTAATTCTGTACATATCAACTTCAGGCCAACTTTCTTGTCTTAATAGTCTTCTTTCCTGCCATTTATATTTCTTGTCTAAAAAAGAAAAAATACTTTAAATATCCTATCTCTTGTACCTTTTATTTCTTGTTTATTTTTTCTCTCAAACAGCTAACTAATGTTATCTCTGTCAAAAGTTAAGATAAATTGAGTAATTTCTAACAAAACTATAATTATATTCTGTTACATGTATGTCTTAGTCCACGATTGCCAAGAGAATGGTTTAAGAGATAAGGCATGTTGGTCATATTCTAGGTAAGAATGGATTTGAAAGAGATGGATTCCAAAATTCATTTGTGTGCCTTTGAGACACACATATGATATGGAACAGTTTGCCTATTAAGATCTTTTCTTAAAGCCTGGAGGTAGTGGCACACACCTTTAATCCCAGCACTAGGTAGGCAGAGCAGGTGAATGTCTGAGTTTGAGGCCAGCCTGGTCTTCAGAGTGAGTTCCAGGACAGCCAAGGCTACACAGAGAAACCCTGTCTCAAAAAACCAAAACATGAAATTAAAAAAGCAACAACAAAAGATCCTCTCTTCTGCCATACCTGGGGATCCATCCCATAATCAGCCACAAAATGCTGACACCATTGCATACACTAGCAAGATTTTGCTGAAAGGATCCTGATATAGCTGTCTCGAGTGAGGCTATGCTGGGGCCTAGCAAACACAGAAGTCGATGTTCACAGTCAGCTATTGGATGGATCACAGGGCCCCCAATGGAGGAGTTAGAGAAAGTACTCAAGGAGCTGGGGGGATCTGCAACCCTATAGGTGGAACAACAATATGAACTAAACAGTACCCCCAGAGCTCATGTCTCTAGCTGCCTATGTAGCAGAAGATGGCCTAGTCGGCCATCATTGGAAAGAGAGGCCCAGTGGTCTTGCAAACTTTATATGCCTCAGTACAGGGTAACGCCAGGGCCAAGAAGTGGGAGTGGGTGAGTAGGGGATTGGGGTGGGAGGGTATGGGGGACTTTTGGGATAGCATTGGAAATGTAAATGAAGAAAATACCTAATAAATAAACAAATTTTAAAAAAAAAAAAAGATCCTCTCTTAAAGAGAAAATGTCTACCAATGTAAAATTGTACCCAAACTAAAAATATAGTTCAATGGTTGAGCACTTACAAAGCATGTGTTTGCTCTAGGTTTGATTCCTTTGGCAGGGAAATAAAGCTCAAGTGAAAGAAGGAAAAAGGAAAGGAGGAAGGAAGGAAGGGAGGGAGGGAAGGAGGGAGGGAGGGAGGGAGGGAGGGAGGGAGGGAGGGAGGGAGGGAGGGAGGGAATTCCCAGACAAAACTGATCACAAAAATCAACCTATGAGCTATTAACAATTATTTAAATAATAATGATGCTCTGGGTCCATAGAACTGCATTGAAATCTCAGAATTGTCATTGCCACGTTTAGTAACCATAGTTATATGATATGTTCACAGAGTCAACCATTGGAAAAGAACTCTGAAAGAAATGGCTCCTTTTCCTAGCTGCCTCATTTCCTAATAATCTACCAGTTGGAAGAGTCTGCTTACTGAAATACATAAAATCAATTTGAAGGAAGAGATGGAAATTAAATAAAGGACAATTAACCCAACCGAGAACTAGAGGGGTGGTTGCTTTGTTACTAAAGTGCTTGCTATCTAAGAATGAGGCCCTGAGCTCACATTTTTTTCTTTTTTTTTTAATTAGGTATTTTCCTCGTTTACATTTTCAATGCTATCCCAAAGGTCCCCCATACCCACCCCCCCAATCCCCTACCCACCCACTCCCCTTTTTTGGCCCTGGCGTTCCCCTGTACTGGGGCATATAAAGTTTGCAATGGGCCTCTCTTTGCAGTGATGGCCGACTATGCCATCTTTTGATACATATGCAGCTAAAGACAAGAGCTCCCAGGTACTGGTTAGTTCATATTGTTGTTCCACCTATAGGGTTGCAGTTCCCTTTAGCTCCTTGGGTAATTTCTCTAGCTCCTCCATTACTGAGCTCACATTTATGAGGCCCCAGCAGCCTCATAGGATGCCAGGTGTGTCAGCATGCACTTGTAATCACAATGCTGGAGAGGTGGAGGATGAGAGAACCTGAAGGGCTTGCTGGGAGGCAATCCAGCCAATCAATAAATTCCTGATTCTTTGAGAGACCCTGTTATACAGAACAATTGAGAAAAAGACAACTAACATTAACCTCTGTTTTACACACACAATTGCACATATGTGCATGACACACACATGAGTACACACACAAACACACAAAAAAAATAACTCCATTGCTAATTTAGTGACCACCATCAACTGTATAAACCAGTTGCTAATTTGTTTTTAAAATGACCACCATTCACTGTATCAAATGCTGAGTAAAACAACGACGTTTTAAACATAATTTTAACTCCTAAAAGATCCAACTCTAAATGTACTTGACAAAAAAAAATTGATTAATATGTGAGACGTGAGCATATATCAAAGCACCGAACTGCATTCACGTAAAATGGAAAGAATTATTATTTGTCAAAAGCAAACTTATAGGATATGAACAAGTATTTCTTTTATAGGTCACTTTGCATGAGAAAGCAGCAGGATACTGATCAGGTGACAGGAAAGCTACCAAAGAAATTCAGAGAGGATGAGTCTGAGGAGAAGGCTCATTGATTAAGGGTACATAGTACTCTTGCCGAGGACCCAAGTTCAGTTCCCAGAACCAACCCTGGAGAGTTCACAAGTCCCTATTACTACAGCAATTAGAGATCCAACACCCTCTTCTCGCCTCAGCAGGCACTTATACACATGTACATAAGCACATACAGACACACACTTACAAATTTTAAAATAAAAATAGTCATTTTTTTAAAAATCCAGAGGAGATAAAGAGAAACTATAGGTAACTTTAAACAAGAGAAATTTGTGAAAGAGACCTAGATTGTCCTCAATTTTTTCTCTTGCATCCTTGGACTGAATGACAATCACTTAGAGAGAGAGAAAAAAATCCATTTGATCAGCATATCAAAGATTCCAGAATTGCTCTGCCCTTCCACACTCAAGTGCTGATCCTTGCTTCATGGGCAGTTGACAGACGGACCTGAGTATGGTGGGAAAAGATGGAAAGTACTCGTTGATGGCCTTGCTCCATCAGAGAGATCTGAATCTTATTCTCAGAGAAGAAGAAGCTGAATCAGAACTGCATTACTCACGTGCACTAAAAATCTACCACCCACCCAAAGCCAGATGACAAGTCAAAACAGTGATGAGTGTTTTCATAGGAGTCTCTGCGATTCTTCCTCATCATGATTCATTGCTTTCTCTCCAGGTTCTCCGGTCATCTCAATATGCGTTTGATTAGATCCTATAAGGCCATAAAGGAAAATAATGCTTGAACTGCTTTCTGTGAGTTTTGAAACGCACAGAAACTTGAACTTGTGCTGAGTGTTCTTCATGCCCCACCCACCCATGCACCAAACTATACAAGAAACAATTCCTGGATAGTCCATCCTTTCGTCTTAGCTCCAAACTTTGTCTCTGTAACTCCTTCCGTGGGTATTTTGTTCCCCATTCTAAAGAGGGATGAAGTATCCACAATTTGGTCTTCCTTCTTGATTTTCTTGTGTTTTGCAAATTGTATCTTGGGTATTCTAAGTTTCTGGGCTAATATCCCCTTATCAGCTACCCCACCCGAGGATCCATCCCATAATCAGCTACTAAACCCAGACACTATTACATATGCCAGCAAGATTTTGCTGAAAGGACACTGATACAGCTGTCTCGAGTGAGGCTATGCCAGTGCCTGGCAAATACAGAAGTGGATGCTTACAGTCTTCTATAGGATGGAACACAGGGCCCCCAATGGAGGAACTAGAGAAAGTACCCAAAGAGCTGAAGGTGTCTGCAACCCTATAGGTGGAACAACATTATGAACTAACCAGTACCCCCCCACCCCCCCAGAGCTCCTGTCTCTAGCTGCAAATGTAGCAGAAGATGGCCTAGTCGGCCATCATTGGGAAGAGAGGCTGCTTGGTCTTGCAAACTTTATATGCCCCAGTACAGGGGAATGCCAGGGCCAAGAAGTGGGAGTGGGTGGGTAGGGGAGCAGGGCGGGGGGGAGGGTATAGGGAACTTTCAGGATAGCATTTAAAATGTAAATAAAGAATATCTAATAAAAAAAGGCAAAAAAAGAAAAAAGAAAAAAAGAAAGAAAGAAAAAAGAAACAATCCCAGGGCTGTTAGAAGATTTGGTCTAAAGACATAAAGGGGAACTCTATTTTACCTTCTATGCCTGAGTTTCCATTCTAATTTTGCGGAGTCAACACTATTTACAATTTTATTGATTCATAGAGGAGGGGGCATTTTAGACATCTAACCGACCCCCCCCCCATTCAGATAAATAATATAAATTCAGAGAGATGAAGTGAATTGATGAAGACAGGACCATTGTCAGGGTGAAAGGAATGGAAGCATCACTTTCCATCCAAGACTTTTTTTCTATGTCTAGAATTATTTTTTATATAGCTTGTGTCACCTATTGCATATTAATAGCTACTGTGAAGCAATATTGAAAGGAGAGATACATTTCAATAAAGATGTGTTATTTCCTTTAATCAGGATGATAATGTATAATTTTACTCAATGAAAAGAGAAGTTGAAAACGAAGAAAGTAGAACTTTGTATAAAATTGCACCCATGCACAAATCAGCAGCACACACATGCACAAGTATTAGCATAGGTGTTTGTTGGACTGGCAATTAACAAACATGTGCTTTGTTGTTTCTGCAGTCTTAAAGACTTCATTTAAAAATAGTAATAATTTTATGTCAGAACTTCCCTTTTTAGTGTAGAAAAAAATCAGTGAGAAGTTGTGGGTCTAGGAATTTAAGCCAGTGGCCAGCCCTGATCATCAACTCATCAAATGTTAGCATGCTAGTTACAATCATAGTTACCAGGGTATTAAGGACTTCACAACACACTGAATTTTTGTCTCTTGTCATCATAGATGTTAAAACATTTGAATTGTTAGAGTGACTCCTGACCATCAATGAAAGCTGCAGACTTGAGGATTAATTTGTTCCCCTTTAAACTGATTACTCCAATTTTATAAAACATGAACCCACTCCAAAACCTGCTTTTCTGTGTGGACAAAAGAGAAATCTTTATGTGGCTGGTGAGATGTAAGTAAGACTTCAACCAGTATGGAAACCAATATAGAAATTCTTAAAAATAACCCTACCTGCCATATGTCCCAGTTATTCCATTCCTGAGCACGTATCCAAAGAATGCCAAGTCAACACAGTACTGAGACCCTGTACATCGTTTGATTGTATATCAATCAGTTTACAGCACCACGTTCATAACTGGTAAGTAACACAGTACTGAGACCCTGTACATCGTTTGACTGTATATCAATCAGTTTACAGCACCACGTTCACAACTGGTAAGTAACGGCACCAACTTAAGCGCCCTTCTTAGAATTGGAAACAATCACCTATGGAAGGAGTTACAGAGACAAAGTTTGGAGCTGAGACAAAAGGATGGACCATGAAGAGACTGCCATATCCAGGGATCCATCCCATAATTAGCCTCCAAAGGATGACACCATTGCATACACTAGCAAGCGTTTGGTGCAAGGACCGTAATATAGCCGTCTCTTGTGAGACTAGGCCGGGGCCTAACAAACACAGAAGTGGATGCTCACAGTCAGCTATTGGATGGATCACAGTGCTCCCAATGGAGGAGCTAGAGAAAGTATCCAAGGAGCTAAAGAGATCTGCAACCCTGTAAGTGCAACATTATGAACTAACCAGTACCCCAGAGCTCTTGACTCTAGCTGCATATGTATCAAAAGATGGCCTAGTCGGCCATCACTGGAAAGAGAGGCCCACTGGACACGCAAACTTTATATGCCCCAATACAGGGAAACGCCAGGGCCAAAAAATGGGAATGGGTGGGTAGGCGAGTGGGGGGGGGGGGTGGGCGGCTTTTGGGATAGCATTGGAAATGTAATTGAGGAAAATACGTAATAAAAAAAAATAAGAGGGAAAAAAACAAAAAACATTGAAGTTTATAAAAAAAAAAAAAAGAGGGGTGGATAAGGAAGCTGTTGTTTACATACACACTGGAATCTGGAGATAATCACTTTGTGTTACCACTCATTTGTTGGCCAAAGACTTTGTGAGTACATTTGATCACGTATGCACAGATGACATGAAAGTAGAAGTGTTAACTGTGTAGGGGATTAAGGAGGCTCAGAGAGGGGAAACGGGAAGAAGGGAACATGCTAGCAGTGTACAAAGGTAGAGAAGCTGAGCCTAGTGCCTCTTTGGTGCCATGCTCTCAGCAGTAGGCACAAATGAGACATAATTTCTTGGTACATGTTCCTTTAAACCCCAGCTATCAAGACTGAAGGTAAGCAACCTTTCTTCCTAAACCTGAGAGAACAAAAGATTATAAAATTTTGTAAGATTCAGTTCTTAATTTCAAAATAGAAAGAATATGTGGGGTTTTTAACTTCTAAAAATAATGAATAAACTACAGTTATATGAGACAGATTTAGCATATATATTTATTCCTAAATGCCCTCAAAACACCCCCAAAATTTTACAAATATTTGAAGTAGTAAACCCATAAGACAAGGAAGTTAGGCTGGAATAACTGCGGGTGGGAAACGTCAGTGAAGCTTTGGAGGAATTAAAGCAGATGGGTGGATCGTGACTCTCTCGGATAAGAATAATGGAAACCAAACTTCCTGCAAAGGGAACAAGCAAAGGCAGGCTGATGCTGGCACAGAATTCCAAAACACTGGCAGCCAGGTGAACAAAACCAGAACAGCAGAGCGTGAAACCAGGCTGAACAACTCTCAGCCAGACTGGGTGAAGGTTGAATACCTAACGCTAGCTCCCTCATCACCGGCAGAGAAGCTGCCACACTGTCCTTCATTCCAGAAAGATAAATATGCATTGGCTGAAGAAATCCAACTAGAAAGTGCTAGGATCTGGGATACCGAAACAGTGGAAAAATACAAGGAACCTAACACTGGAGGACTCAGTTAGAGCCTCACTCTTTTATGTGTCCATTAACTTGAAACTTGAAGCCTCCTCCAGGCTACAAGCAGCTTCATAAGACTGGGAAGCTAATGAAATTTACCAAGCTCAGGAAGTTGTAGTATTCACAAGGCCCCTCTCAGAACTATAAAAACAGTAGATAGTTCCTAGAGAAAGGAGATGCTGTAGCTATCTGAGGCACCTACAAGTTGTTCAGGACTCTCCAAGGATTCAGATTCCATGTGTCACGATACAGGATGGGGTAAGGCTGTCTGTGAGGGAACTTTAAATCACTCATCCTCCTGCCAGTAGTCTCTGAACCAGGTTCTTACAAGGAATCCCAGTAAACTTACTGGTTTGCTAAACTGGACTTGAGTAAAATTGCTTCTTTCATCTACAGTTAATGGCTTGTCTGGCATCAATAGATGTTTCTTTCCATCTTTCCAGTAAAATGTCACTTGGTTCCTGAAAAGATACCAACAGAACTGAGGATGAAGGGGTGGAAGGGGCTTCATGGCCCGTGCAATAAGTGACAAGATGTGCAACTGAAGCTGATATGGCTGTCTTTCCCATGTGAGTTGGGATGGTGTGCATCTTTGCTGAAATACGGGTGCATGATCCTTGTGATGAGTTATAGAATGTGAAATCAAGACCAAGTCATATGACAGGGGAGGAACCTTATGGCGAATCCAAGATGACCGTCTTCTTCTACGTGGTGTGGGGTGGCACACTAACTTTGTAACAATTAGAGTGTGCCTATAGAGTGTGCCTGTCTCTGCTTCCCTAACGGCTAATCCAGTGTAGCGGTCAGGTATTTGGCTAAGGAATCACCCCTACAAGAGTAAGTTCACCTCTATGTCTTTCCTGCCCAGGATTCCTGCCTCCTTGTGCTGTCCCTGCAAGCCTCTCTGAGGTTCAGCTCTGACTGGCCACCTTTATTAGACCCAATTCAAAGGGTATAACTATTTCTTTTTCTACTCTTGTTTTTCTGTTTGATGATTTCAGAAGCTACGAATGCTCTTAAACTCTCAAATGAACTCTTTTTCTAAAGTTGTCCTTCCTATCCAACGCCTGCCTGCTGCCAGGTGGCTGACCTCCAAGCTGCTTTATCTCAAGCAGCATGGCTTCTGTTCCCTCTCTTCTCCATTCTCCTCCTCCCTTCCAGGCAGCTTAGAGAATTACAGCTTTCCACTCCTTGGGGTTTTACTTTTAAATTCTAATAAATTGTCCCCACGCTTTTATTTGACTCTGTTCTTTGTCCTTGAGCTTCTGGTTTGTGTCTGTTCTTAAACTCTTTTGTTAATGAGACTAAGAAACCCCAAAATGAGACCCAATTTCCCAGGTATCATAAAATGTCTCTGCTGTGACACTCTCCAAGATTTCCAGAAACACTTCTTTCCACCCTTTAATTCTTTAATGGATAGAGAAAATGAACCTACTTCTGAACTCCTAGATGGCAACTCACTGAATAGACTCTACCACATAATTATAGGTTGCTTCTCCCCAACTTCTAATGAAGCAGAGAAATCTTTCCGTATCTCTTTAACATGATATAAGCCAAGAGAATAGACTTAAAGAATGCAGGGTACCATAAGGGAGAGAAAAAAGGGTCATCAACAGACTGGGGAAACAGCCTAGTAAATATTAAGAAGATCTAGATACGGTTGGAGAGATTGAATTTGCAATTCACTCAACACAGTTTTGCAAAGGAGAATCTCCTTAAGATAGTACGTGAGGTTAGATGCCTGGATCTGGAGAGTGACAAAAGAAATAGTCAAAGGTTGATAAGCAGAGCAATAGTGAATGAGCATACCCAAAAGTGCATAGTTAACGGATTGTCACAGAGTCTGAGAAGGGAGACAAACAGAAAGAATGGAAGAAGCGGCAGAGGCGGAGCCTCTACTTAGGCTAGAAACAGGAGCAAGGAGTTGGAAGGCATGATGGGGATCCTTAAATCACAAAAAAAGACAGCTCATTCGTGGGCCAGATGGCAGGGGACAAACCCGAGCTCTACTGTGGGCAGGGTGACTGGGTGACTGGCAATGTTGGAAGAGTTCACAATAGGTACTGTATTAGGTCAGACTCTGATTCATGGCAACTCAGTCAATGTCAGCTCCCCTTACATCACAGAGTTTGCCAGAAGAACAAACAGTAAAGCAGAACTCAGGATGACAAAGCAGCCCTTCAAGTGACCTAGAGTTTTCCATGCCAGCCAGGAGTGCAGTTCAGGGGAGGTAAAAGCTGAGGGATCCGAGGAAGTAATTGCATTCTCCCTTCTAGAGCTTTCCTGTCATGGTGGAGGTGACAGAAAGAGGACGCAGCAGAATTAGTGATATAGGAATGTTCTGGTGGGAAGGAATACAAATTAAATTACTTTTTCCTTTTCAGATTCTCCTTTATGTTTAAAGTACCTCAAAGCAAGAGATGAACTTACGCCCCTGACCGAGGACTCATGCAATTGTCTCTATAGGAAATTTCCCACCCATATTGGTTGTTGGTTCTTTTATTTTTTTCAACTTACAGAATTTATTTGACTATCAATTTCAGAGTAAAGTCCACCAAACTTCAAGGCTTTGTTATGCAACAGGAGAACTATGTCCCAACTTTTCAGTAGTTACTACTCTGAAGATTTCTGGCATCTCCCTTCATGCTCCCCTTTAAAACCTTTATTTCTAAAGTGTCCTGCATCCATACCATGGTGACCAACTTGGTTCTCTGTCTCTCCAGAGAGTGGGAGCTCACTGAACCAGTCTACTTACCAGACAATGAAGCTCTACCCTATAAGTGGAGATGTGATTCCAACATGCTTCTTAATAAAATGCTAGAGTAATACAATTCCAATTAGGAATTAAGATATCTCTTGGACACATTTTACAAAATTAAAATGGAATTAATATTCTAGTTGAACTCAGTAACTCAGTATAATACCATCTATACATAGGGCACACTAAGTATCATGAGCGGATGGCAAGAGAATTATTTCCCATCCCAGCCTGGTGCGCTATTAATGTGATTTCAATCCAGTTGATTAGTTGTGTCATTTTCCTTTATGTTCATTCATTCGACAAATGTTTATCTAGGTCCCATTATACATATGGCATATGCTAGTTATGTGACACAAATCGGAGTAACATTCCCTGCCTTTAGAACTTAGCATCTATGAAGGAAACAGATCAATACACATGAAAAACTAGAATTTAGAACAGAATGCTTCCATGGAATGATTAGAGAAGAAGCAATTGAATTGACTTTAACTGGGAAAATGTCAGAGAAGTTACCTAAACAAGACAAACAGCCACTGAGTAGGAACACTACAGGTCTATGACCAACATGAAAATCAACGGTGTAGGAGTGTGACTTTGAGGTCCTTCGTGTGAGTCTGCATGTATCTTTGCAAATTTCCAGCCTGTTCAACAACCATGTGTTGACCAGTCCTATATCAAATTTACCTATTTCTTAATGTGTGTTTAAAATCAACCCCACCCCTAACCCAAACTTTACTAGGCACTAGTATATTCAGGACCTGCACCATTCCTTTATTAATTTGAATTTTTTTGTAATCTATGACTTGGGTATATACCTAGCTCTTGATACAGAGGGTTGAGGCAACATTTGTTGTATTAAAATTAAAATGAGTTTTGTTATTTTAACTATCATCCCAGAGATTAAAATACTTAGATACTGCTAGTTTCCAGACTAGAGTGGTAGTGAAATCCTGTAAAAACTTAACTATTACACCTAAATTTGCATGCAAATATTATTTGTTGCAAACATTGTGAATGCTTGATTCCCTGTGTCAAATATTTGTATCTTTCACAATTTGCATTTAATTCTTAATTGTTAAAAAGAAACAACACAGGGATGTTCTATACCTTCAGTAATTAAAAAATAAAATTCAAGGGAAAAGAAACAGTAATTCCAGTGAACTGAGCTTTTGTTCCTTGTAAATTGTTATTCAGAGATAATTCTATCTTAACCTTCCTTCTTCCAGCGTCTCATTTTCATCATCATAAGTTTGTTTAGTCTGTGCCAATGTAGGACTCACCAAATGCTTGTCAAAGTGTAGACTTGGCTAAACAAAAGCAGTAAAAAATGCTGCTCTTCTCTCTGTAGTAGCCCTGCCCTTTTTCAGAGTCTATTTCGCAACTCCATGGTCTTTTACAGACAGGGCATTTGTTGACAAGCACAAATCTACTCTCCCCAATAGGACACAAGAGTTTTTCACGCCAAATCTTGCATCAACCCCCAAAGAAACCTGCATCTAAATTTCTTCCCTTCGCAGAAGTGACCTTTGCTTTCATTATCTACAGCATTATTACAGATTGCAACCTGACATCAGCATGTGACATAACCTGTAAAATCATCCATGTCCCAGCTGCAAAACAGCTTCTTAAATTCAAGTTAAGCAAGTGGCACTCTGTCGCTGAATTTCAACAGCTGACTGAAAACCCATTCTTTTCCTTGCCTTAAAAGAAAAAAAAAGTCAAGTACAACTACCTACTTAATATAGGAAAAAGTGAATGCTTCCAAAAGAGGCAGAAACAGACTTCCAAATTTTAATGCAATTAGAATATCTAAAAGCTCTGAGTGAATACTGCATCTTCTAGGAGAAAGCATTAGAAATGTTTGTTATGATAAATTTTTCTTGGCAAATAAAACTTTTAAGGAGTAAAAGCAAAGTGGACTTTCTGCCTTGCTTTTTCTGTCAGCTAAAACCCTTATGCGGAACATGTACAGGCTTTCGAATGCCTATCCCAGGTGGATTAACATGAAAATTATAGCTGAACAGCTTCCAAAATGCAGAAGGACTTTGGGAGGGTGGGACTGAGAGGAAAGGGAGGGGAGATGCAATCAGGATGTAAAGTGGATGGATGGATGGATGGATGGATGGATGGATGGATGGATGGATGGATGGATGGATAGATGGATGGATAGATGGGCATATGGGAAGGAAGGAAGGAAGGAAGGAAGGAAGGAAGGAAGGAAGGAAGGAAGGAAGGAAGGAAGGAAGGAAGGACCCCAAGTGTTACTGCACTCCCCCAGACAGGGCCTGAGAGCTGCCACAGGTCAGAAAGCCCCTTCCTCCGCCCAAGCACAGCCTTCCTCCAGATGGAGATACTAAGAACTCATGTAATATATTTTCAATTTTAGCATGAGCTATTAAAATACCACATCAATCCTACTGCTTTCCAAAACATAACATCTTCACCAATAAAATACGAAGATTGGTGTTAACTCAGACTAGACTGTATAAAGTATAGACATATTTATCTATTATCAATGCAATACTGAAAGAAATAATGAACCCTGAAACACTTTTTAGTAATAAACAAGGGCAAAAAGGCCCTCTGGGGGCCCTTGATGTTTACCAGTGGCTTCTGGAAGAGACTCTTAAGAGTCTTTGTTGTAATGGAACTGGGAAAGAACTTTAATCAACTTACATAAAAATAAATCTAATTATATACAGGACTCAGTAATTACTGACATATTAAGGCTGGCAAGATACCATAGGCTTCAGTGTTACCAGACACTGAAGACAAACACAATTGATTACAATAAAAAAGAAAGCACACTTAACCCTCAAGTCAAGTTTCACCTGAAGACAGATCCTCCTTAAAATATTATAAAAATAATAAAGTGAACCATCCTTGTTTGAACTTTTCCTGTCACTTACACTATTTTTAGTATAGGATATCTGGATTATCAGAGACTCAGATGATAGTAGAAAGCTGAAAACTTGATAATCTGTACTTAAATATTCTCTAAATTAATAGTTACTGGATTATTACTCCATAAAAGACTGTAATTAAAGCATTCCTGTTTAACTTTCTGCTTGACCTTAATTCCACTAAGAATTAAGTACCTATATCCTGGTATAGTAACATCCAGGAGGCATTGTTTAGTTTAATAAGCACTGATTTGTAAATTCACAGTTCCATTTGATGTTAAGGAACTGTATTTATCTTATGAACACCTGTAGAATTTTGAACAGGAAATCTACAAGTTGTGATCCTAAAGAAAAATATGACTGAAATTAACAAGCAAATTATTCAGAATGCTTGAAATTGGACCCAGAGATTACTGAAAATCCACTGCCATGGGTCAGATGACTCACAAGAGCTTGATGCACTTTAAGAGAAAATAATCTAACATAGATGTGGAATGGAATAATCCAACATAAATATGGAATTCTAAAAGGAGGAAGAAGATCTCAGCTCAGCCCAGAAGCCACAGCTTCCAGCATCATGGTCATGACATTAGCCAATATGGCAAGGAAGACAGAATAGTATGAATCTGCGTGTAATCAAGAGGGTGCCCAGAGAAATGAGATGATTTCTCAAAAGCTTTGACTGCAATTAATCTTGTGTGGTCTGACATTAACTCACTTAAAATGGATAACTTTACTATTATAACCTGCAACTTTCAAAGAAACCATTTGGACAGTGACTGAAATGACGGTGCTGCTTCTGCAATTCCTAGTTAAGCTGTTGTGTTTAGCTGGAAATCAGGGTACCTAGACTTAGTAGGTGATACCAGGAGAATCACCATAGGCACTTCTGTGTGTAATGGTGTCAGTAGCATTGGGTAAAATTGGCAGCCAAAGCCTACAAATGAGCTCTCTGTTTTCTACTCTTGGAAATCAGTTTGAAGTGACGATAGTTTCTTCAACTTCTAAAAGCATACAGCTTTTGTTATCAGTGATTCTTTATAGATTAAGACAATCTTAGCTTGTTCAGTTATGTTTGTATATTTGTGGCCAAATGCCAACCCCAGTCAATCTTTCCATGTTTAACCCTGCTGATAAAGGTACAAAATTTATCTGACTAAACAAAAAACATACATTTCTAAAATAAGATAGATAGAAAAGATAATGTGTAGTTCGATAATTTTAGAGAATTTGAAGTTCTTTTCAAAAACGTATGCTTCTTGGCTATGATTCATATTGACAATTTTATTCATTTCAAAAATAAAAATTATATGTTCACCAAAAATGTCAGGAAAAAATTCTAAGCACCATTATCACATAGCAAGCCACCATGGCAGATACAACTTTAAAACAACCTTAGAATTTCAAGAACTCAGGTAACTTATTTTGGATCACAAGGAAAATTCAAATTCAAGCTTTTCTGTTACCATAACCCTGAGAATAAATGTTCCTGACATCATTTTCAGGCATTTTTAGGGGAATACATCTTCAGGATGTTTGTTTCACTGTTGGTAGTGATCATAATGCTGTGATTTGGATCTAAGATGTGTGAATTAATCTTATGCCACTTCAATTACAGGTCCTCCTCTTAACAAAGGACATCATCCTGTGTCACTGAGAGGCACTCTGTCACTTAACAATCAAACACAGAAGCGAATGAGAAAGTACTTTTACGTTTCAAAAACATTTCATTGATACCTAAATTCCTAAAAAAAAAAAAAAAAAAAAAAAAAAGGTTATATCATATACCCTTTGGCATATAGCCAAAATAGTTCTGTTAGATATATAAATCTAATAGTTATAGTCTTTGACAAGGACAGTATGTCACCAGTGCATTCTGAGTGTATAATTTATCTCCATAGCACTTCTTTTTTTTTTTAATTTTTTTAAAATTTTTTTTAAATTTTTTTATTAGGTATTTTCCTCATTTACATTTTCAATGCTATGCAGGGATCCATCCCATAATCAGCTTCCAAATGCTGACACCATTGCACACAGTAGCAAAATTTTGCTGAAAGGACCCAGATATAGCTCTCTCTTGTGAGACTATGCCGGGGCCTAGCAAACACAGAAGTGGATGATCACAGTCAGCTATTGGATGGATCACACGGCCCCCAATGCAGGAGCTAGAGATATTACCCAAGGAGCTAAAGGGAACTGCAACCCTATAGGGTGGAACAACAATATGAACTAACCAGTACCCCGGAGCTCTTGTCTCTAGCTGCATATGCATCAAAAGATGGCCTAGTCGGCCATCACTGCAAAGTGAGGCCCATTGGACTTGCCAACTTTAGATACTCCATAGCACTTCTTAATGCACAGAATCATCCACAGATCCTCTAATGGCTGAGAACAAAGTAGGGGTGTGTCTAACTGAGTTTAAGACTTGTTGAGTGGTAGTAATGAATGCGAACACCTAGTAATAAGAGATCAATCTCAAAGAAGAGAGAGAGTTCAACTTGTGAACTAGGCATTTAAACAGTAGTACTAAGTTGCCAGTTATAAACTCTGCTCTGTGAACTCATAACATTGCAGGGACTGTTAGAGCACTAGAGTTAACAATATAAAATAATACCTCCCTCAAAGGGCAGAGGAGAAAATCAGTGTGGCACATTCTGAAACTCTGTGTCCTGACATGAGGAGATATGAGAAACGACCACTGCGGAAGGAAGTACTTACAGTAAGGGTGAGGTAGTTTTCATCACCTATTGATGGCTGTGAGCATACCATTTAACCTGGCTGACTCTTTGGCTACTCAAAGGGAGAAAATATAACTCATACTGTGCAGCTGTTTTATACATACACGAAAGCACCTAAGGAAGGCATTTGGGTGAACCTTGAAAAATAAAGTATTTACACAAACAAAAAATGTCATTACTTACGTCTGGCAGTTCTGCATTGCCCCTTATACAGAAATTCTATCTAAAGCACATCAAAAGCTTTACAGGTCCTACGGGAACAGTACAGTGACCAGTCATTCGTACTACTCACGGTTCCCAGGCAAGCAGGGACACACACTTTTGGGCATGGAAACGTTTATAATTTTTTTTAGCTCTTTTCCTACTTTTGTGCTCCCTACCAATGCCAATGGCTCTGTCTCAGAAGGAGCTCAGTGATGGAGTTAAGAAATGAGGGCAGAAGATGCATCTCAAAGTCTTGCACTTTTCATATCAAATTATCCATAATATCATGAGCAACCAAGAGCTGACCACAAAGATAAGTTCAAGAGAAAGAATAATAGGACCTAATCTGTGACCAATTACTGCCTTTGGAGTCTTATCTTGACATTACAGACAGACTATTTGGGGGAGTAGATTTGATTAAGGGAATTGTGCTCCGTTAAAAATCTTTATTTATTTAGTTATCATCTCTAACTGGCTCTAATGAAAATAATATTCTTTTTCAGGCATGTGCATCTTCTGTTAAAGTTAAATGTGCCGTAAGTGTTATAAAATTAGGTTATTAGATAGATGATAAAACCACTGACAGGCAGAAGATAGGACATGATATGCAAATGATTTCAGAGTCCACTAATATTGATGAGTGTCTAGCCTTTAGTTAAGGCAAAAAGTAATTGAGAAATTAGACCAGCCCTGAAGCCCTTCATTTCTCTGAGGCCTAATTGGCAAATTGATTTAGGAACTAGGTTACAGAGCTAAAGAGAGAGGCACCAGCCAGGACAGTCACAGTGGAGTGACTACTTCTCTACCCATTGGAGAGTTGCTTATTTGTGACCACAGTGCTTCTCTGGGCCCTAACTGTGAACTATTGCACACAAAACACACAATAGGATATACTACTGTTATTAAATAGTTACTTCAATGGCCTGCTATCTGACGTATGACACAACTGAAATATTCAGTTTATAGGTCTTATGAAATGATTTAACCAGGCTAACATGATGAGCCTACAGGTAAAGATTATTGTTACCAAGCCTGATGACCTAGGGCCTGTCCCTGGGAACCCACAAGCAGGAAGGAAAGAACTGACTCTCGTAAGTTGTTCTTGAGCATCTCCTCTCTCTCTCTCTCTCTCTCTCTCTCTCTCTCTCTCTCTCTCTCTCTCTCTCTCTCTCTCTCTCTCACACACACACACACACACACACACACACATAAATAAATGTAATTTAAATTTTTAAAAAATCTAAGAACTCAGCTCACAGAATGTAGGGCAAGTTACTTTACCTTCTAAAACGGTAGTTCTCAACCTGTGGGCCACAACAATCTCTTTGGGGTTACATATCAGATATCCTGTATATCAGATATTTATAATACAGTTTGCAACAGTCACAATGTTACAGTTATGAAGTAGCAACAAAAATCATTTTATGGTTAGGGTCATCACAGCATGAGGGACTGTATTAAAAGGTCACAGTTTTAGGAAAATTGAGAACCACTAATACAAGCCATCTTGCTGGCCCATAAACATGCTTGTTAAAGCTTCAAGCATTTTTTTATTTAGCATTTATGTATCTATCACCCTGCACTAAGCTCAAGACCAAGTGGATCAAACGCCTCATTGTAAAACTGCTATACACTAACTCTAAAAGAACTGAATGTGGGGAATAGCTTTGAACTCATTGGTACAGGAGATAACTTCCTGAACAGAGCACCCATGGCTCAGGTTCTAAGAGCAACAATTGACAAAGGGGACCTCCTGAAACTGAAAGCATCTCTAAGGCAAAGGACACCGTCAGTAGGACAAAATGACAGTCTACAGATTAGGAAAGGATTTTCACCATCCCTACATCTGGCAGAGAACTTCAAGCATTTTTAAATAATGTTGTACTAAACCAAACTGAAAATTTCAAGTAGCAATGAAGCCAAGTCATTACTGACCACATACAAAGAGCAAAAGATGATGGGTGACACTTAGACCAACAGTCAGACTAACCTAAAATATCTCCTAGAGTCAGGCTGGGTGTGTGGTATATAATGATGAAAGACACTAAGGTTTGTGTAGACAGGGGAAAAAAAAAAGAATTCACTGCCAATGCCCAGTGTTAAATACACCTACCTTATTACTAACACAATGCAGAATGAATGGAGCGGGCAAATGAATCACATTGGAGAATTCAACTTTGTAACAGATAGATGGTTGATAGCAATCTAAGAGAAATATTTTAAGTTTTCATTAAATAAAGATGACAGTTGTTTTGATATGACGAAACCAGCAAGGTCATCTTTACAAGTGACCTTCTTTGCTAGGATTGAAAGTAGTTGATGAATAAAATATTTTAGAATATAAACGGTAAAGCCAACTTATTTTCTTTTCACCTTATTAGTTAGTGAATAATACCCTCAGTTTATGATACAAAGATATAATTTGACATACAATTTCATGTACTACAAACAAAGTTATTTTTAATAAAAAGGAATTAAATAATGCTATCCTACATTTGAGCAAGTTAGGAATGCTCATATGAGTTATTTCAAAGTGGCCAGAGAAAGAAAGTTGGGTTCTGCAATCCAGTGTTCCACACTCTCATTTTTAAATCTGGAATGTATTGACTTTCCATTAGCAGGCAGAGACCTAGTTAGTACATTGCCAGATATAATAGATAGGAATGCACACCAGGTACTTTATTGTGCATGGATGAACTCACTTATAGCCAGAGATGTGCCTGAGCAGAACACAGGAGATATATCCCCAGAGAGTAACTTCAGGGTCTTGATTATTGTTACAGTATTTCCTATCCAGCCCACTTTTCAACGCCATGATTGCAGCTGACTGTGCTAACACACCTAGGTCTTTTTTGTTGTTGTTGTTTTGTCATTGAAAAAGTCAATAATATGACTGGGTTCGTTAATATATAAGCATTCTTTCTTTCTTCCCTGAAGTTCACCAAAGTATAGGAGTGTTTTCCTTTCATTAACAGGGATTGGGGGACCTTATGTAAGAAACCACATGGAGAGACTGCCTTTAGACTCTCAGGCTCATACTCTTAGCCTCATTTGTTTCTTGGCTATCTTAATCTTAGCTGAATAACAAAGGTAGTTGACTACCAGTTATAATACTGAAGTTTCTAAGACAGAAGTATGGTGTGAAATAAGCCAGAATGCGGCCAGATCAGCCCACCACTCATTCATTGGCATGACCATCATCTGCTGCTTCATATTAGTAAGATCCAAGCTGTGTTGCATTTATAAACCTCAGTATCTCCCTCCCAAGCATTGATATATGTACAGCATATGTGTGAAAATACATGGGCATGTGTACACATTTATTGTAACAGAAGATAACAATTTATGTTTGTTTTTTTCTTAATTCAAGTTTATTCTTTTATGATTTTTGTGCATGTGTACCATGCATTCCGGGCACACTCATCTCTTCCTCTCCTTACACACCTTTAAGACCCTCAGCCTCCCCTCCCTCCCTCCCACCATGTCCCCATCTCAGCTTCATGGGTTTTGTGGTGTTGTTTTTGTTTTGTGGAAAACACTAATGAAAACTAAACATTTATACCTTTGTGTTAAATTCATATCATATGGTGTAAAAGTGGCATATATTTGAAAGAAAGGCCTGAGGAAGAGGAGTGATAAAGTCAAAAGAAGGCAACAGACTAAAGCATGAACGGGTGCATATCTGTAACTCTAGTACTTGTTAAGCTGAGGCAGGAAAGTCATGAGTTTGAGACCAGCCTGAGATACATAGTAAGATCCAGTCTAGCTTGGGCTATATAGTGAGACCCTGCCTGAGAAGAAAAAAGAAAAAAAACAGGGAAAATGGTGAAACAACTAAGAAGAACTAAGATTACAATTGGAATAGTGTATGGCTACGTTTTCCTTTATACTAGACAGATACTTTCCTAAAATTAGGACAACATTTGGGTTTATTTCATTCCCCTCTATTGAAATAAAGCAATGCCCTCTAGTGGCCAACTTTAAAGTAAAATTCAGCATACAAAGTCAATCTAATTGAACTCTAAAAAGATACAGGAGTGTTGCCTCACTGGATGAATATGGTGAAGAATGACCCATGAATGACAAGAATAAATGCACCACTACATCTGAACAGACATCACCAGGAGGAAGCAGCCTTAGTATTGAAGCCTATGTTCCTCCCCTGTTAAACAGCTCTCACCCAGCTGCGCACAACAGAGGGTAAACCCAATTTCAACTTCACTTGCTTCACACCAGTCTTACACATGTCCCTTCTGAGTTCTGATATCTGCTTAAAATAAATAAGAGTTTGTGTTTAAATAATAAGTAGAAAATACAAAAAAAAATGCCAGCAATCCTTCTCATTTTTTAAATTAAGAATTTTCTTCATTTACATTTCCAATGCTATCCCAAAAGTCCCCCATACCCTCCACCCCCACCCACTCTCCTACCCACCCACTCCCACTTCTTGGCCCTGGCGTTACCCTGTACTGAGGCATATAAAGTTTGCAAGACCAAGGAGCCTCTCTTGCCAATGATGGCTGACTAGGCCATCTTCTGATACATATGCAGCTAGAGACATGAGCTCTGGGGGGTACTAATTAGTTCATATTGTTGTTCCACCTATAGGGTTGCAGACCCCTTCAGCTCCTTGGGTACTTTCTCTAGCTCCTCCATTGGGGGTTCTGTGATCCATCCACTTCTGTGTTTGCTAGGCCCCGGCATAGCCTTACAAGAGACAGCAGTATCTGGGTCCTTTCAGCAAAGTCTTCCTAGTGTATGCAATGGTGTCAGCATTTGGAGGCTGATTATGGGATGGTTCCCCAGGTATGGCAGTCTCTAGATGGTCCAGCCTTTGGTTTCAGCTCCAAACTTTGTCTCAATAACTCATTCCATGGGTGTTTTGTTCCCAAATCTAAGAAGGGGCAAAGTGTCCACACTTTGTTCTTCATTCTTATTGAGTTTCATGTGTTTTGCAAATTGTATCTTGCATCTTGGGTATTCTAAGTTTCTGGGCTAATATCCACTTATCAGTGAGTACATACCATGTAAGTTCTTTTGTGATTGGGTTACCTCACTCAGGATGATGCCCTCCAGGTCCATCCATTTGCCTAGGAATTTCATAAATTCATTCTTTTTAATAGCTGAGTAGGACTCCATTGTGTAAATGTACCACTTTTGTTTTGTTTTGTTTTGTTTTGTTTTGTTTTGTTTTGTTTGTTTTTCAAGACAGGGTTTCTCTGTGTAGCCCTGGCTGTCCTGGCACTCACTTTGTAGACCAGGCTGGCCTTGAACTCAGAAATCCGCCTGCCTCTGCCTCCCAAGTGCTGTGATTAAAGGCGTGTGCCACCACGCCCGGCAATGTACCACATTTTGAGTATCCATTCCTCTGTTTAGAGTCATCTGGGTTCTCTAGAGCTGGTGGCTATTATTAATTAGGCTGCTATAAACATAGTGGAGCATGTGTCCTTCTTACCAGTTGAAACATATTCTGGATATAAGCCCAGGAGAGGTATTGTGGGATCCTCCGGTAGTACTATGTCCAATTTTCTGAGGAACTGCCAGACTGATTTCGAGAGTGGTTGTACAAGCTTGCAATCCCACCAACAATGGAGGAGTGTTCCTCTTTCTCCACATCCTTGCCAGCATCTGCTGTCACCTGAATTTTTGATCTTGGACATTCTGACTGGTGTGAGGTGGAATCTCCGGGTTGTTTTGATTTGCATTTCCCTGATGATTAAGGATGCTGAACACTTATGCAGGTGCTTCTCAGCCATTTGGTATTCCTCAGGTGAGAATTCTTTGTTTAGCTCTGAGCCCCATTTTTTAATGGGGTTATTTGATTTTCTGGAGTCCACCTTCTTGAGATTTTTATATATATTGGTTATTAGTCCCCTATCTGATTTAGGATAGGTAAAGATCCTTTCTCAATCTGTTGGTGGCCTTTTTGTCTTATTGACAGTATCTTTTGCCTTACAGAAGCTTTGCAAATTTATGAGGTCCCATTTGTCGATTCTCGGTCTTACAGCACAAGCCATTGCTTTTCTATTCAGGAATTTTTCCCATGTGTCGATAACTTTGAGGCTTTTCCCCACTTTCTCCTCTATAAGTTTCACTGTCTCTGGTTTTATGTGGAGTTCCTTGATCCACTTAGATTTGACCTTAGTACAAGGAGATAGAAATGGATCAATTTGCATTCTTCTACATGATAACAACCAGTTGTGCCAGCACCATTTGTTGAAAATGCTGTCTTTCTTCCACTGGATGGTTTTAGCTCTCTTGTCAAAGATCAAGTGACCATAGGTGTGTGGGTTCATTTCTGGGTCTTCATTTCTGTTCCATTGGTCTACTTGTCTGTCACTATACCAGTACCATGCAATTTTTATCACAATTGCTCTGTAGTACAGCTTTAGGTCAGGCATGGTGATTCCACCAGAAGTTCTTTTATCCTTGAGAAGAGTTTTTGCTATCCTAGGTTTTTTGTTATTCCAGATGAATATGCAGATTGCCCTTTCTAATTAGTTGAAGAATTGAGTTGGAACTTTGATGGGGATTGCATTGAATCTGTAGATTGCTTTTGGCAAGATAGCCATTTTTACTCTATTGATCCTGCCAATACATGAGCATGGCAGATCTTTCCATCTTCTGAGATCTTCTTTAATTTCTTTCGTCAGAGACTTGAAGTTTTTATCATTCAGATCTTTCACTTCCTTAGAGTCACGCGAAGGAATTTTTTATTATTTGTGACTATTGTGAAGGTTGTTGTTTCCCTAATTTCTTTCTCAGCCTGTTTATCCTTTGTGTAGAGAAAGGCCATTGACTTGTTTGACTTAATTTTATATCCAGCTACTTCACTGAAGCTGTTTATCAGGTTTAGGAGTTCTCTGGTGGAGTTTTTAGGTTCACTTATATATACTATCATATAATCTGCAAAAAGTGATATTTTGACTTCTTCCTTTCCAATTTGTATCCCTTTGATCTCCTTTTGTTGTAGAATTGCTCTGGCTAGGACTTCAAATACAATGTTGAATAAGTATGGAGAAAGTGGGCAGCCTTGTCTAGTCCCTGCTTTTAGTGAGATTGCTTCCAGCTTCTCACCATTTACTTTGATGTTGGCTACTGGTTTGCTGTAGATTGCTTTTATCGTGTTTAGTTATGGGCCTCAAATTCCTGGTCTTTCCAAGGTTTTTATCATGAATAGGTGTTGGATTTTGTCAAATGCTTTCTCAGCATCTAAGGAGATGATCACGTGGTTTTTGTCTTTGAGTTTGTTTATATAGTGGATTATGTTGATGGATTTCCATATAACAAAACATCCCTGCATCCCTGGAATGAAAACTACTTAGTCAGGATGGATGATTGTTTTGATGTGTTCTTGGATTCAGTTAGTGAGAATTTTATTGAGTATTTTTGCATCGATATTCATAAAGGAAATTGGTCTGAAGTTCTATATCTTTGTTGGGTCTTTCTGTGGTTTACGTATCAGAGTAATTGTGGCTTCATAGAATGAATTGGGTAGAGTACCTTCTCCTTCTATTTTGTGAAATAGTTTATGAAGAACTGGGATTAGATCTTCTTTGAAGGTCTGGTAGAACTCTGCACTAAACCCATCTGGTCCTGGGCTTTTTTTTTTGATTGGGAGACTGTTAATGACTGCTTCTCTTTAGGGGATACAGGACTGTTTAGATCATTAACCTGATCCTGATTTAACTTTGGTAACTGGTGTCTGTCTAGAAATTTGTCCATTTCAACCAGGTTTTCCAGTTTTGTTGAGTATTCCTTTTGTAGAAGGATCTGTTGGTGTTTTGGATTTCTTCAGGGTCTGTTATTATGGCTCCCTTTTCATTTCTGATTTTGTTAATTAGGATGCTGTCTCTGTGCCCTCTAGTGAGTCTGGCTAAGGGTTTATCTATCTTATTGATTTTCTCAAAGAACCAGTTCCTTGTTTGGTTTATTCTTTAAAAAGTTCTTCTTGTTTCCACTTGGTTGATTTCACCCCTGAATTTGATTATTTCCTGCTGTCTACTCCTCTTGGGTGAATTTGCTTCCTTTTGTTCTATAGCTTTTAGGAGTGTTGTCAAGCTGCTAGTGTGTGCTCTCTCTAGTTTCTTTTTGGAGGCACTCAGGGCTATGAGTTTTCCTCTTAGAAATGCTTTCATTGTGTCCCATAAGTTTGGGTATGTTGTGGCTTCATTTTCATTAAACTCTAAAAAGTCTTTAATTTCTTTCTTTATTCCTTCCTTGACCAAGGTATCATTGAGAAGAGTGTTGTTTATTTTCCACGTGAATGTTGGCTTTCTATTATTTATGTTGTTATTGAAGATCAGCCTTACGCCATGGTGATCTGACAAAATGCATGGGACAATTTCAATAATTTTGTATCTGTTTTATGACCAATTATATGGTCAATTTTGGAGAAGGTAACGTGGGTTGCTGAGAAGAAGGTGTATCCTTTTGTTTGAGGATAAAATGTTCTGTAGATATCTGTTAAATCCATTTGTTTCATATCTTCTGTTACTTTCACTGTGTCCCTGTTTAGTTTCTGTTTCCATGATCTGTCCATTGATGAAAATGGTGTGTTGAAGTCTCCCACTATTATTGTGTGAGGTGCAATGTGTGCTTTGAGCTTTAATAAAGTTTCTTTAATGAATGTGGCTGCCCTTGCATTTGGAGCACAGATATTCAGAATTGAGAGTTCCTCTTGGAAGATTTTACCTTTGATGAGTATAAAGTGTTCCTCCTTGTCTTTTTTGATAACTTTGGGTTGGAAGTCAATTTTATTAGATATTAGAATGGCTACTCCAGCTTGTTTCTTCAGACCATTTGCGTGGAAAATTGTTTTCCAGCCTTTCAATCTGAGATAGTGTCCTTTTTCCCTGAGATGGGTTTCCTATAAGCAGCAAAATGTTGGGTCCTCTTTGTGAAGCCAGTCTGTTAGTCTATGTCTTTTTATTGGGGAATTGAGTCCATTGATATTAAGAGATATTAAGGAAAAGTAATTGTTGCTTCCTATTATTTTTGTTGTTAGAGTTGGCATTCTGTTCTTGTGGCTGTCTTCTTTTAGATTTGTTGAAGGATTACTTTCTTGCTTTTTCTAGGGTGTGGTTTCCATCCTTGTATTGATTTTTTTTCTGTTATTATCCGTTGAAGGGCTAGATTCGTGGAAAGATAACATGTGAATTTTGTTTTCTCATTGAATACTTCAGTTTCTCCATCTATGGTAATTGAAAGTTTGGCTGGTTATAGTAGCCTGGGCTGGCATTTGTGTTCTCTTAGTGTCTGTATAACATCTGTCCAGGCTCTTCTGGCTTTCATAGTCTCTGGTGTAAAGTTTAGTGTAATTCTGATAGGCCTGCCTTTATATGTTACTTGACCTTTTTTCCTTACTGCTTTTAATATTCTATCTTTATTTAGTACATTTGTTGTTCTGATTATTATGTGTTGGGAGGAATTTCTTTTCTGGTCCAGTCTATTTGGAGTTCTGTAGGCTTCTTGTATGTTCATGGGCATCTCTTTCTTTAGGTTTGGGAAGTTTTCTTCTATAATTTTGTTGAATAAATTTGCTGGCCCTTTAAGTTGAAAATCTTAAATCCTTTAAGTTTGGTCTTCTCATTGTGTCCTGGATTTCCTGGATGTTTTGAGTTAGGATCTTTTTGCATTTTACATTTTCTTTGATTGTTGTGCCGATGTTCTCAATGGAATCTTCTGCACCTGAGATTCTTTCTTCCATCTCTTTTATTCTGTTTCTGATGCTCACACATATAGTTCCAGATTTCTTTCCTAGGGTTTCTATCTCCAGTGTTGCCTCACTCTCGGTTTTCTTTATTGTGTCTATTTCCCTTTTTAGGTCTAGTATGGTTTTGTTCATTTCCATCACCTGTTTGGATGTCTTTTCCTGTTCTTCTTTAAGGACTTATACCTGTTTGGTTGTGTTTTCCTGTTTTTCTTTAAGGACTTGTAACTCTTTAGAAGTGTTCTCTTGTATTTCTTTAAGTGAGTTATTAAAGTCCTTCTTGATGTCCTCTACCATCATCATGAGATATGCTTTTAAATCCAGGTCTAGGTTTTCAGGTGTGTTGGGGTGCCCAGGACTGGGTGAGGTGGGAATGCTGTGTTCTGATGATGGTGAGTGGTCTTGGTTTCTGTTAGTAAGATTCTTATGTTTGCCTTTCACCATCTGGTAATCTCTGGAGTTAGTTGTTATAGTTGTCTCTGGTTAGATCTTTTTCCTCTCGTGATTCTGTTAGCCTCTATCAGGAGACCTGGGAAACTAGATCTCTCCTGAGTTTCAGTGATCAGGGCACTTTCTGCAGGCAAGCTTTTCTCTTGTAGGGAAGGTGCACAGATATCTGGCATTCAGACCTGCCTCCTGGCATAAGATGAAGGCCCAAAACAGGGCCTGTCCCAGAAGCTGTGTCACTTCGGCCTTCCCCAGAAGCTGTTAGCTTCTGTAGTCCACACTCTTACCTGCGTAGACTAGTCTCAGAGGGATCCAGGAGCCAAGATGGCTCCCCCAGGTGCTCCAGCAAAGCCCTCCTGGACACCTCTCCTCTGGCAGGGAAGGTGCCCGGATGTCTGGAGCCCGAAATGTGGTCTGCCTCAGAAGCTGTTCTCTGGGGACCTTAGGTGTGTCTGCCAACTCCAAGTCCAAGGTGACCAGGTACTGGCGCCGACCGAAAGGAACTTGTGACCCTGGTCAGGCTGGGTTTTCTGCTTCCCTAATGCTGTCTCAGGTCCCGCGAGATTGGAATGGAACAGAAGTTTGTTTTCCACTCACAGGATTATGTGGAGAGTCCTCTAGGGACCTTGGGGGCGTCTGCCAACTCCGCGCCCAAGGTGACCCGGTGCTGGCTCTGACCAGAAGGGATTTGTGACCCTCCTTCCCAATTTTTATTACAGAATATGTTGCATGGGAAATATCATACTCTATTGATGGTTTTTATTAGACAAGCAGAGTATATTTAAAAGGGGTGGAAAGACAAAGGGTTTTGTCCCTTGACACTTGTGCTTATCCTAAGTAAGTGGGAAGTTGAGTTTCGTGTGAATAAATGCATATAAGACAGTGTCAGAGGACCAAGCCTTTGTTGCTTTTGCTTTGAAGTCTCTATTTTTAGGCTCTGTCCGACAGGAATAAGGTAGAAATTGGCACATTTTTCAAGGAGTCTTTCTTTAGGGTGAGATTTTTCTGGTTCTGTATAGGAGTACTGTTCTCCTGGTAAAGCTCTACATATCAGATACCACCTGCCAGTGTCAAAAGAAACCTCTCTCAAAACACAAATTTGAGAACAACTATGAGTCCTGGTTACTGGAAAGAGAAATGAGTACTTCAGAGCTGAAGTTCAGGAACCCATTCTGCCTTAAACAAGATGTGCAAGGAAGAAGATGTCTGAGGTCCTCTGTTCAGGAGACTGATCAAAGAAGAACAAATTACCTGAGAGCTTCTGCCTTCATTGTGAGTGTAAAACACAGTGGGGACTAGCAAAGTGTGTGGTATCACTGTGAACGATGGAAATGCAAAATGTATCTCACTTCTCCATTGAAAGTACCTGATACCTAATCGATTATCACTGTGGCCAAGGGTTCTCTGACAATCATCATTGCGGAGCTAGTTTGGCTCTTCTGCTGCTCGGTAAATTTGCAACTGGTCAGATTTCACTTTTTTGTTTTGTTTTGTTTTGTTTTGTTTTGTTTTGTTTTGTTTTGTTTTGTTTTTCAAGACAGGGTTTCTCTGTGTAGCCCTGGCTGTCCTGGAACTCACTCTGTACACCAGGTTGGCTTCGAACTCAGAAATCCGCCTGCCTCTGCCTCCCAAGTGCTAGGATTAAAGGCATATGCCACCACCGCTCGGCAGATTTCACCTTTTTAAACCTTCAGACTTTTTTCCCTCAATTTTCCTGGTGAAGAGTGTTCTACACAGTATTCTGACTTCCTTTTGAGGTTGCCAAAATATCTGTGGTAGGAGGATATTAAAATCAGGTCATTTCAAAGTATACTTGAAACTTTGTTTTATTTGGCATAATGTTTTCTGGAGCTTTTGTGCAAAAAGAATGCATAAAAAATAATGAGAGAAATGATAGGCTAAGTCAGGGAGCTGAAAGGCATTTTGTAAGATATGGAGTGCACAGCAGGAGGGGGCATACACAATTGACAAACTGGTAGGGAGTGCTGCTAGGAGGAGATCCAAACAGAATTGTTTGTAGTTGATGAAAACAAAGATCATGCTGTGGGTGAAAAACTGGAACCCAGAAAGTTTAGCATCCCACCAGAACCTCAGTACCTTAAACATCCTGCCTCCAAAATATTAGTGGTTCTTGCATAATCTAGAACATTTATTAAAATTTGAAGTTCTCATTCTAACAAGGACTTGGAATAAATGAAAAATCAACTGAAGGCCTGAAAAAATATTTAGAACATAGGTTTGGTTTATGCCTAAAAATATAGATATTAAAGGTATCAGGAGTGTTGCCATCAGTTAACTATAAGTCACCTTTGTAAAAATCTGTTCATGTCTGACTTTTTTTTTTAACAAAGAAGCCAAACATACACAGTGATGAAAATACAGCATCTTTAACAAATGGTGTTTGTCAAACTGGATAACTGCATGAAGATGAATGTTCATTCATATATACCACTGAACAAAACTCAACTCCAAGTGAATGAAGAAAACTAGAACCTAAATCTGATAAAAGTAAAAGTGGGGTTGTCCTGCCACCTCTCCACCCAACTTCATCAGACCTGCTGATCTGGAACCATACTGGTTAGATTCCCTTCCCTTTTCATAATGTCCCTGATTTCCTGGATGTTTTGTGTCAGGAAATTTTTTAGACTTAACATTTTCTTTGACTATCAATTTCTTCTAAACAATATCTATCCACAAACCCAGCCCTACAGAAAACACTCCAAGAAAAAACCCACTGAAAGGGGGATAACTAAATCCAAGACAGCAGGAAATAAGTAATTCCACACCAGATAAAAGCAAGGGAAGCACACACACTCACCAGGTTGTATTTCACATGTATGTGTTTGTGTTTGTGTTTGCGTTTATATAACAGTAATAATCAAAGAGAAGAAACCATGAATTGAAAGGGACTTACATGGTAGGGATTAAAAGGAGTAGACATTGGATGGGGCAGGAGAGAGGAAAGGGAAGGAGTAAGTGAAGTAATTATATTTTAATTAAATGGTATACACGGGGTGGAAAGTTGCCTCAGTGGTTTAGAGCATTTGTTGCTCTTACATAACACACAGATTCAATTCCCAGCACCTGCATGGCAGCTTACAGCCATCTCTAACTCCAGTGTCAGAGTGTCTTGTACCTCTTCTAACTCAAGCACCAGACTCAGACATGGTGCACTTGTAAATACATGCAAGGAAAGTATTCGTGCACAAAAAAAAAATAACAAAATTAATCACTTAAAAATAGTATTTAAATGTGTTTAAAGGGTCTGAAGAGATGGATGAATGGTTTAGAAGTTCACTAGCTGCTCTTTCTGAGAACCAAAGTTCAATTTCCTGCACCCACATGGCAGCTATGGGCTGGAAAGCTGTGTGACAGGAGAGGCTTGTCTAAAAGAGTGAGATCAAGACATGTCTGAACCCCAAAAATCTTGTCTGGAGACCAGCAGGACTAGGACAGCTTCCTCCCTGCTCTGGGCCTTCTTGTCCCAGCACACGTAGCCTTGTGACCCCCACCTCTTTAGGTAGTCACGAAGTCTGGTGGCCAGATTATAAGTAAAACTTCCACTTTCCTTATAAGGGCATGTCCAGCAAGAACCTATAATTCTGCTTCATGGAAATGAAGCATTTCCAATACTTCATCCCCAGTCAGTGATGTACACTCATCACGAAAAACCCTATTCGCTCCCTAAGGTTTATTTTATATACCCGCCCCCATAAAGAGAGCTGTCCTGAGAAGGCTGTTTCTCCTGCACTCACACCAACCGAACAAAATCCTGCCCAACCCACCCGCCCCAGATAAGTTTGACTCCCTCCAGTCCAGCTGAGTGCCTGGTTACCCAGGGCAGAAGCACACCAGGGCTGGCACACAGCTATAACTACAGGTCCAGGGGGATTTTCTTGCCTTTGAGGGCACTGCATACACATGATGCACAGATGTACATGCAGGCAGAACACCTATATACATACATAAAATGTTTTATTTAAGTATATTTTTATACTGGTCATAAATAGTTAAGTGGCATGTATCTAAGGAAAAACTCAGATTGTTGTCACTGATAATTTATCAGTATTTCCCCGTCTTCCCCCATTTCTGCCCACCTCCAGCCTCCATTAACCTCTGATCTACCCTCAATTTCTATGAGACAAATATTTTCATAATCAAAATGTGAATGAAGTCATACAGTATGTGTCCTTCTTTGCTAAACATTATATCCTCCAAACTCATACATGTTATGCATGATATAATCCCCATCTTTTGTGGAAGGGTGTTCCACTGTTAATATGCACATTTTCTGTCAGTTTATCTTTTAATGAACATCTACTTGGCCTTCAAAGAAAATTTTCTCCAGGTCTTACTTTAGCTCTTTGAAATATTAACAGTCATTATCTGATCAAAAAGTGTAGAAAACATTGGTTAACTAAAATTATGATTTTGAATAAAATTTTTGAGTTATCACATGAGATCTCTAAGGATTTTTCACATATTTATGTAAGACAACAAAATTGCTTTCTCATGAACTACCTATCCTGAAGGAGCTGTCTGATGCATCTTTCTATTAAGTATAGGTCATATTAATAGTGTATTGACTGAGTTAGAAGCATACTGGTAGAAAGATGTATAAGACAGCAACCATTTTTAGTCTTAAAGAACTCACTGACTGTTAGGATACTCAAATATTAAACAAACAACTTCAGTAGTTACTGGGGACAGCATAAAATGGCAGGGAATGACTGCAGTAAGCCAAGATGGAGACATCTCAGTAGCCGGCAGCAGCTCTTTGTAACAGCAATTGTTCCCATTTCTCCTAACCTTAGTCTTGGACAATGACTGTATAAATTTCATTTGTGTGTGACTGCTTTTCAGTTGGCCTTGGTGAGCATTATTCTATTATATTTGACTTTCTTACTTCTTTCTCCTTCTGCTCTAGTGAATTCTGTGAAACTAGATGTTCTCTGATGTAATGATTCTTAAGCAATTAAAAATTGAGGCACGGGGCACAGCACAGCACCACGGGGCACAGCACAGCACAGTCCTAATGGATCGGGTGCATGCTGTAGGTTCTCATCTTGGCAACAACGCAGTAACTGCACAATGGCAGTTCCAGATTAATGCTTGACTTGGAAAGAAAGTTTGAAGAAATGATTAGAAAATGAATAGAGCCAACATTGGGACCCCAAGAAAGAAAAAAAATGACTGAAGTTATGAAATAAGTTTTGTACAACATCTGAGAGTGGTTCCTGGATAAACAAGTAGAGAATACATAAAATTATATATTAGTAAAACTAAGTCAAAACACTGGGACTCTTAGGAGAGTCATTGTGTGCAATATACAGAAGCAGAAAGCTAGTGGAACTACTGAGCTAAGGGTTAACTTGATTCTTTCTGGCCACTTCCTGGCAGCTTGCTCATGTCGTTTATCATTAGAGCTTCACAGGAAAATGCAAGTGGCTGGCCTCTGAGCTCTGAAGTATAATAAGTCAAAAGTTAAAGTTAAATAATGATAAGTTTGCAATTATTATTATTTTGGCTTCAGGCCTGGAAATAGGGAAGCTTGAAATTTTGGGGAACAATTGTAATTCTTGATTCTTTGTGGGACATGGTTATTCTTTTGAATTTGATTTGGCAATGATTATACAATTTTTTTTCTGCCTGCTTTTGGAGTATCAATAATACTGGGGCAAGAAAAAGGCAAGAGAGAGTGAGAAAACATGTGAGGTGAATGTTGAGGGTGAGTGAAGAGAGAGAATGAGTGAGAGAGCATGAGACAAGCATGTGAAGAGTGAGTGAGGAGAGAATGTGAGGTGTGTATGGAGGGTATGTGTGAATGAAAGGAGAGTGCATTTAGTGCGTGTGAGATGTGTGTGCGAGTGAAAGGGAAACACATAGTGGTGTGTGGGAGTGTGGGAGTGCACAAGAGAATGCAGTGTGTGCAGCCTCAAGCTGCAAGGAATTGAGTGAGAGAGAGAGAGAAATAGAGAGGGAGGAGGGAGAGAGAGAGGAGAGAGAGAGAGAGAGAGAGAGAGAGAGAGAGAGAGAGAGAGAGAGAGAGAGAGAGAGAGAGAGAGAATCAGAGAGAGAGCAGAGAATCAGAGAGAAGAGAAACTTTAAGCCTTGAAAATTTTCCTGTCAGCTTGTACCCAAAAAAGTAGTCTGTCTATATATATTATGCGCCTTCCCGATATCCCTGCTTCCAGTTGAGAACTTCGACCCTCTGTTGAGACTGGACCCTGACAAGTAGTATTCGGAGAGTCCTAAACTAGGAAATGTAGTAACCACTCAAAGGAAATAAATGTTGACTTTGATTAGAGTAGAGAGAAGCTGGAAAGCATAAGAAAGGGATAGGAGGTACTGAACTATGGTGGGAAATATGCACAGAAAATCCCATGCATCCTCCAACAAGGGAGCAACATTCCTGTAAAACAGAATTTTGTTGTTTGGTTTGGGTTTTTTTCATAGACTATAAAGGAATTCATCTTTGAGAAGTAAAAGACACTTATTTGGAAAAAAAGCCATAACTTACTTCTCAAACCTAGAGCATGAGTACAGAATCTTCAGAAATGAGAATTAATGGCCAAGATAGACATGTGTGCATCAGTTTCTAAAAAAGTCCAACATAAAACAATAAAACAAACTAGACACTTTTCCATTTCCTATAAACCAGTTTCAAGTCTAAAATGTAGAATAAAATTCAAAGATAACTTTGTGCCATGCATTATGATAAGAGTATCTCTGACATCCTAAGAGACTATTTTTTTTGGCCCACAGACACAGCTAATGATGCACCTGCAGGTCACTTAAGACTGCTATCCTACTAAGCACTCAGCCTGGTTTTTCACCTGCCTTTAAGAGAACAGTGTAACAATCAGCCACACTTGCCTTAGATTTAGCATATAATCAACTTTTACAACCTAAGATAATGGTAGCTGTGAATTTTAAATTAGGGACTCTTCCATGCTCCTGAGCCAGAGTAATACATGCATGTTGTGTTCTGATAATCACTTGCTGGGAACAAAACATTGGCTTAAAACAGCTTAATAAAATGAACACCCACCCTACATGTTGAACACAACCCAGTGCTATTGCTTGGCAATGATGTTAGTATTATTGTCTGTGTTCTGGGTCAAGTAGGGTTAGTTGCCGTCAGTGACTTGATCACTCTTTAAACATTCATTCAAGATTTCTGTAAAGTTCATAGTGTTGTTGCACCTACAGGGTTGCAGATCTCTTTAGCTCCTTAGGTACTTTCTCTAGCTCCTCCATTGGGGGCCCTGTGATCCATCCAATAGCTGACTGTGAGGATCCACTTATGTGTTTGCTAGGCCCCTGCCTAGTCTCACAAGAGACAGCTATATCAGGGTCCTTTCAGCAAACTCTTGCTAGTGTATGTAATGGTGTCATCGTTTGGAGGCTGATTATGGGATGGATCCCTAGTCGGCCATCACTGGAAAGAGAGGCCCATTGGACATGCAAACTTTATATGCCTCAGTACAGGGGAACGCCAGGGCCAAAAAGTGGGAATGGGTGGGTAGGGGAGTTGGGGGGGAGGGGTATGGGGGACTTTTGGGATAGCATTGGAAATGTAATTGAGGAAAATATGTAATAGAAAAAATTTTTAAAAAGATTTCTGTAAAGTAACCCTCATTCCTTGCCCAATGTGATGCTTGATTTGTGGCTCAGTAAATACAGAGCAAAGCCCTTTGTTAGGGACAAGACACAGGGACAGATTCATAAGACAGCCTTCAGGCAGGCACAGATTCAGACTCCTATTACAGACCAATGAAAAGACTGAAGACACAGAGAGACTGAAATAGAGAGTTCGAATCTGGGCTCAATCTTAGTTAAATGACACCACGGTGGAAGTGATTTGATTTCTTTTCTTTAAGGTGACATTGACACATTATTGGTGACAAACTTTATTGTTAATATGTTCAAATTGACTGACATAACTAAGGATGTTTTTTTATTTAATGATGTACTTATTTAATTGAGGCACAACTACAGCTGCATCTGTGCAGTGATTTTTGTAATCTTCTTTAGGTGATGAATATTGGATTCATTGCCTAAAATAGAAAATTTTCAACTTTAGAAAAAATAACATAATTTTATGGTGGAGAAGTATTCCCAGTGTTCCTGCTGAGCTGTAGATTTTCAGTGCCATCCTGAATATATTTGGAAGCCCAACCAACAAAAATGCCTGGCATAGAAGTTCATGTGATACACAAGAGCTGGCTAAAATCATAAAACTCAGTAAAGAAACTACTTTGGAACCCATGAGTGTGTTGTGGGCCAATTGGGCACTGGTAACAGTTTTTTCAGTAATAAAGATTAAATAAAGAGCACTGTTTGCAAGACCTAGAAATATTAACATATATCTTCTGGGGTCAAATTTGAAATTGTCTTAACTTTAAAGACACTAGCTCCATTCGTTTTCTCTTCAGTTCATTTCTGTCTGTCTACAGCTGAGCCTGGAAGCATTCTCCCTTAGGCTTTTCCCACTTTGTTCCCTTATATAGCCTGTGACTCTGTAAGAGTAGCCATTCTGTGATGAAGTGGCCATCTGATGTAAGAGGTGGGAACCAACCTCTCTCTATTTTACATGAAATTTGTCTGTATATCTTTCCCTTCTTACATTGCTGCCCTGGAAGGAAATGATTCCCTTGATCATTTCCAGCAGTAACTGGGATTTCATCTGACTAACAAGAACACACATGGCATCTCTCATTTTAACCATGTTATCTTCCGTGTTGGCTACTTCCAGCCACACATATAGCCACACATATACAGAAGTGCCTTGAGTGTTCTATGTAATTTGCCCCTCAGCCTTGCCTTTCTGCCTCCTCCTTCTGTATCCCTATGAACACTTAGAGGAGAGCATCCCCTGGGGTCCTCTGTGTCACATTGCTCACATTTTTCTGCCAACACCACTCACTAAACCCTTTTGTAAATATTACCTTACCACAAATGTCACTGCCAAAACTCCTAAGTTTTTGCTTTCTGTCTTTCCTGTTGATCAAAAATATTTGGCCTCACTAAACTGCTTCCTTCTTAGGACTTTTCTTCTGGCTCCAGTGACTTTTAATCTTCTGTCCCTTTTCCAGATCCTTCTCCCCCCAGATGTAATTTGTGTCCCTGAAAGTTCTCTCCCTTTGTCCTCTGGATACTTCCTCCTTTCAGGCCTTCCTTCTCTCACACTCTAGCATCAGAGCAGAACCCAAACTGGACTCTGCTCACGGCACATCTCTTTCATATGCCCTTTAAACTAACCAAAGTCTTGTTTACCTGAAATTTTAAAAAAGAACAAGAAAAAAAAAGAGTCAGAATGTAAGAGTAACAAATAAGAACACGTATTGTTCGTAAATGATGTGGTTTCCCAAGAATATTCCTAATTACTAAATGGACCATAGCCAGGAGCCAATCAATGTTACTATTGTTAATATTACCTTCCAGACTAACCTATTCATCCTATGAGAGGATGGGTTTCCTGGGATCATATCATTTTTAAGAGGCAGCAACAGTATTTCCACTTGAGATCTTGGGCACCTGCCTTCCCTCACTTAGCTCCTATCAAACCCTCCATTTGGAGCCCTGGGCACAGGATCAGCCCATCAGCCTCATGTGCCCAAGATAAACTTGTGTAGATGTAAGAATTCGGCTTATATCTGTGCTTTGCTCCCCCTGCTGGGGGCTTCACAGTTCCATGCCTTTTACAAACACTCTTCTTCCTCTTGCCTTCTGAATTTGTGTAAAACTCTCCAACTATCTAAAGCCTTATTCCAGAAACCCTCTCTTCTGTGATTGATCTACTCTCCTGTGTGCATGTTCTGCTTGTGTCTTCATATGTACACTCATTGCTTGTGTTTGTTGCTTCAAATAATATGTACAGTAATAGACTTTATTATGGCATTTCCGTAAGTAATTCATTCATATTGATCCACTTTTCCCCATACCCCTCCTCTGCCGTGTGCTCTTCCATTCCCTGTATGCTCTCCTTACCTCTTTCCTATCACATGTGTTTCATCGCCTTCCTCTGTACCTTAGACCCTTTTGCTCTCCTGGTCTCCTTTCTAATTTCATGAACTATGTAAACACAGACACACATAAAACTACAACTAAGATTCACTCAAAAAGACATGCAGTATGTGTTTTTTCTGAGTCTGGGTCATCTTATTCGATACAATAATTATCAAATTCATCTATCTTCCTGCAAGTTTTATAACTTCATTTCTTTTAATGAATGGATACATTCCATTATGTCTATTTTCTACCTTTTACTACCCATTTATCTGTTGATGGGCACCCAAGCTGATTCCATTTCCTTGCTAATGTAAAATAAAATAGTTATAAAATTGCTTGTATAAATATCCCTGTATTAGGACTTTAAGTGCTCTGGGCATATAGAGGAGTGGTATTACTGGGTCATATGGTAATTATATTGTCTGCTTTTTGAAAAACTGCCATGCAGATTTCCATTGTAGCTTTAGCAATTACACTCCCAATAACAATGAATAGGAGTTCCTCTTTCTCCCACATCCTTATCGACATTTGTTGGCATTTATTTTCTTGATGATAATCATTCTGACTTGGATTAAATGTACTCTCAGTTTCAAATTACATTTTCCTAAGAATTAAAGATTTGAACACTTTTTTAAAATAATATTTGCTAGTCATTTATGGTTCTTCTTTGGAAAACTGTTCAGTTCATTGGCCCATTTACTGATTGGCAGCTTGGGGAGCAACTTTAATTTTTGCCGTTCTTGGTATATCATAAATATTAGACTTTTCACCCATTCTGCACAATGTTCACTTTGCTGATGATTCCCCTTTCTGCACAAAAGCTTTTTAATTTTATGGGATCCCACCCATTAATACTTTGCTGTACTTTCTACGATAATAGAATCTCATCCAGAAAGTTCTTGACTATGCCTTTATCTTAAGTGTCTCCCCATACTTTCTTCTAGCAGTTTGAGGTCTAACATTGCAGTCTTTGTTCCATTTTGAATTGATTTTTGTGCAGGGTAAACAATATGGAATTCCTACAACTATTATCCAGTATTATCAGCAACAGTTGTTAAAGTCTTCTTTTTTCAGTTTTGTGTTGTCACTTTTGTCAAATATTACATGTCCATAATTGTGGAGGTTTATTTCTGGGTCCTCTATTTTTTCCATTGCTCTACATATCTAATTTGTGGCATGCTATCTTCCTCACTACACTGTCTTTGAAACACAATTAGAAATCAGGTATTATGTTGTCTCCAGAAATGTTTGGTTTGCTTAACATTGCTTTGGCTCTCTATGATCTTTTGTGTTTCCATGTGAAATTTAGGAACTTTTTTCTTCAATTCTTTGAAAACTTGAACTCGTATTTTCTTGAGGCTGTTTGTACATCTTAAAATCCTATTCTTGCTCTTTCTAATGTAGAACTGTAAATTTCACATCTTTACACATACAAAGCAATGTCTGTTGATGTAAACATGATGAACACTATTTACAAGTCCATTCATAGACTTAGAAGCCTATAAGGCTTGCCTGTAGTCAAACAATGGAATTAAAAGGCGTTTGACTTGGTGTGTCTATGTCAGACCAGTGACAGAAATTAGCTGAAAACAACCAATTTCTGTGAGACAAAATGGAAAGGACACAATTTAAGTAGATACAAACCCTCTTATTACTTCAATCTCATGCAGTTCTTCATTTTCAAAACACAATGTGAATATCTGGTTGTAATATGTACTCTTTTTTGTTATATTTTTCAGTTTTAGTAAAAGAGTATTCTTTGCATTTATTCTAAGGCTCCTGTTTTTGTATCTTTCCTTCTTTAGACAAACTTAATTTGCACATCTAAGACAAATTCATTATTGTGAAGGTATAAAGAACACCAATAAAATTATGATTCTAAAAATACTGTGCCCTCATTGCTGACATTTTGGAAAATACACAAACTAAGAGAAAATGAGCATTCAGCACGTTCATACCATCCTGCAATAATAATTCTTAGCTATTTAATGTGGTAGCATCTTGTTTTGCACCCACGTAAGACAAAAATTAGATCATTTAATATATAATGTTCATACTATTTACAATAATATTCTACCATAGCATGTACTCAGTCCCTTAAATATTTTGTAAATAGTCTGTCTGGGTCCACCCTGGACACAGCCTTCAGAAATGAGTTGTGTGTGGTTCCCGGAACTCAACTGCCTAGCTCTGGGCTCACTCTTAGGTCCTGAGGAGCATTAAGGGATTCTAAGAGCATGATACCTTCCGACAGAGACCTGTGGAGACCCCAAGAACTATCAGTTTGGAACTTTGCCTCACCAGTCCAGCAGAGTCGGTTTACCCTGACCTCCATTGTCAGGCCTATGCCTCCCCACACTTTCCTGAGAAGCTCTGCTGTGGGGCAGTGGACCATGCCACCAGACAGAAAACCTGGTAAGGTTGAGCTGATTCAGGAACCCCAGAAATTCTCATAAGTGAGAAAGGTAGATAATCAAATCTACTCCCAACCAGGTTCCTGTCCTGGAGCATGTGACCATGACACCCCACTGAGAGGAATGTAACAATCAGTCATGTAAGACAATACCTGAAGTCCTTCCACATGTAGATGAGGCATTCCTAACATCTCAGTCCAAACCAATCGGAAGCATCCCAACCCATCCCCAAATGTTTATAAGGTCCTAACCATAAGGAATAAAGTACACAAGTTATTTCACCAAAGATTGTCTGAGAGTGCCAGTCTTATCAAGCTGTAACACACCAGGGAAGAGTACTCTCTCCCAAAGAGAGCTTGATCTGGCCCAAGCAGCTGGATGCTGGAGCCTGCAGCAGCCACTTCCTGCTCAGTGGCCCTGACCTTGGCTTCCAGCCACAAGCTACATCCCATCTGCCACAGAAGAGGCCCACAGCCCACCTTGCTCCAGCTTCCCCTCAGAGGGCTGCAACTCTTTAGTCACTCCAGTCAGGCTAGAGCTCAGAGGATACCCAAGGACAGAGAAAGGACCCTGAGCCCTCAGGATCATCCAGTCAACACCTGGGGAAACCAGATGCCTAAAGGATAAGAGAAGACAACCAACAAGACCCAAGGCAATATGACACCACTAAAGTCCAACTATCCCGCTAGAACAAACCCTGGATATCCTGGTGATATCCAGGACCCGTGTGGAAGAGTTGCGGAAGTAGTTGAGGTCCCAATGGGAACAGGACCTCCACAGGGAAACCAACAAATCAACTACCCTAGATCTTTGGGGTCTCTCAAATACTGAACAGCCAACCAAAGGGAATACAGGGGCTGGACCTAGACCTCCCCCCACATATGTAGCATATTTGCTGCTTGGCTTTCATATAGGTCTCCCAACAACTGGAGCAGGGGCTATCCCTAAAAATGTTGTTTGTCTGTGGAATACATTATCCACAGACTTGTCTGACATCAGTAAGAGAGGATGTGACTAGCTCTGTAGAGAGTTGATGTGCTGGCACGGGGGAGTCCCAGGGGAGACTCCACCCTCTCAGAAGAGAAGGGGAGGAGAAGTAAAGGAAGAGACTGTGTGTTGGGAAGGGAAGGGGGGAGTCATTGATTGGAAAGTAAAGTGATAGAGCTCAGAAAGTCTAGTGGAAGAGTTGGGAGAAGGAAGGAAGGACCCAAAAAGGACAAAGATGCTACAGGAAGACCAGCAGAGCCTACTAACCTGGAACCTTGGGGGTTTCCAGAGCCTGAATCACTAACCAAAGAGTGGGAACAAGATGGATCTAGGCCCCCTCCACATATGTAGCACCTGAGCCACTTAGTCTTCAGGCAAGTTCCCCAACACCTGGAGCAAGGGCTGGTCCTGAGTCTGTTACCTGCCTGCCTATGGATACTGTTTCCCAAAATGTTCTACCTTGTCTGACCTCAGTGAGAGAGGATATGCCTAGTCCTGCAGCCACTTAATGGGGGTGAGGAGGGAAGCAGAGGGGTTAACATTCTGAGGGGGGCCTCCCCATTCCCAAAGAAAAAGGAGAGGGTGGAATGGAGGATAAGATTGGTATAAGGGGTACTGGGAAGAGACTGGGGGTTGATATTGAAAAGTAAACTGAATAAATAAATTTAATATGAAACATTTTGTAAATACAATTTAAAGCCCTCAGAACATATTTTTTTTTGAGACAAGGACTCAAAATTAGCTATGTGTGGCCTGAAATTAGCTATGTATTTCACCAATATGGCCTTGAACTCAGAAAAATCCACCTGCCTTAAAGGTTGCACCATCATGCATAGTGTATCTAATATTTTATTGAATCTGTTTTATTTTTGCATTATTGGTACCAAGAATGTTATGATAAATATTTTTGTAACCAGTATTTATTTGTACTCGAAATTGTAAATTATTAGATAGCTTCTCATTTTGAATTCATCCTGTTTATAGCTTCACTTGAACCTACAGGTTATAGGTCACCAGAATAAAGAACCTCAGGAGCGGGAGTATTTGAGAGCCTAAAGCATCTCTGCAGGCTTTGCTTTCAACAAGGGGAAAAAAGACATTCTATTAATCAGATACCATGAGGATATAAATAATTAATATCTTACGTCAAAGGTCTTGTTTGCATCATACCTGAACATGTCTTGTACATTACATCATGAAATTTAATTCATACAAATGCTTTGTTGAGAAAAAAAAAAGATGTTTTTCCCTCCTGGGTACTCTGTCTTTAAGTGCTAAGATATTCTGTTATCACATGTACAACAAAAATCCTTCTAAGTATAAATACTACAAATCTGGCTTATCTGTTTATCTTCAGAAACTGAACTTATATGCTGGATTCTTGTTATATTGAATTGTGTGTATTTGAACACTGTTATGGTACAAGGTAGAATTTGCTGCCCTGATGTCTATCACACCAGCTCTGTGGCACTGACTCCTTGGCGGCTCCAGCACTAATTTTATTCTGCAACTTTAAAAGGTGATTTCCATGAGATTGACCACCTTTTTGTTTTTGCTTTCTACTACACTTCTTTTTAGAAGTAATGAATCAGTAATTACATTTTTACTACTAAAGAATATACCAGAAATGGTTATCAAATTAGACTCATAAAAAATGAAACTAATGAAAACCTGTTATTTCAAGACACTTCAAATATTATTCAAAGAAATTTGCTTTTATTTGTTTCTCAAGAAATTTGCCAGGTGCTTGATAGATTCTTATTAAGCATTGCTTATCCCAGGCATTTCATCGTTCAGAACAGATGTAACCTACCACTTGTAAAGAATATTTTTCTGGTTATATGCCCAGGAAGAACACTGAGTATCATTCTTCAGCATAATAATAGTTTGTCAAATTAAGCATCATTTCACTAAGTTTCTCATCTATTACCATTAATGTTGAAATTCTCCTTATATTTATTTTCCTTTAAACTCTTTGTTTTGTTCTGGGATTTTTAATTTAATTTAGTCTAGAAAACACATATATCATATTAAGGATGTCTACTCTTTGGTCCATAATATTTGTGATTAATATATATATATATTGAATAAAATTCTATCTTTGTTACTTCTCTATTGCTGTGAAAAGACACAATAACCAAGGCAACTTATAAAAGAATCCATTACTGCCAACCAAGGTGGGAATAATGACAGCCAGCAGGTAGGCAGTGATGGGTACTAGCTGAGCACTTACATCCTGGCCACAGTTAAAAGGCAGAGACAAAGTTTACTGGGAATGATGTGTGCCTTTGAAACCTCAAAGTGCCCCCTGACACACACAGTGGAATGCATTTTCCATCAAGACCACACTTCATATTCTTTAACAAAAACAATTCAACCAGCTAGGGACCAAGCATTCAAATGTATGAGTCTGCAAGAACCATGCTCATTTAAACCATCATAAATGTGTATGTTATTTACTTTGTACATTTATGTACACATATATGTATATGTGTGTCCTTGTGTGTGTGTGTGTGTGTGTGTGTATAATAGCTTGAGAAGTTTCTTCTCATTTGCCATCATTTTATTCACAGACATGTTATTCTCATCCCAAGATAAACTAAACGTTCACTCATATTTTCTTCCATTTCACTTACTTTCGACTCATAGTAAATCTTTAGTTTTAAAGGAGAATAAATGTAATTTATAATGTAAAAAAAAAAAGAGCTAACTTTAAGCAGACCACAGAACAATTCATTAGCTCTCATTTTTCACAGCCCTCAAGCTACTTTTTCTCTTTGTTTCTCTAAGTACATTACTGTAAATATATTTCTGCTTCTGTCTCTTCATGCAAACTCAAGACATTTGCTACTATAGCTTGTACTTAAACTTAATTTTAAATTGTATTTTTTGTTCTATATTCATCACAAAGCAGTTCACATTACAAAGATGAGTGCTGGTTTCTCATCAAATTACATTAAAGTCTAAGCAAAAATCTTTAAAATAGCCATTTTGTTTTGTTGCTGGATTTCAGTTCTAATATGTCCCAATTTAAAGGAATAGCATAACACTGCATGCAGGAGAGAGGCTGCCACAGCAGGGTTTCTATACCACCATATCATGTTCATACTATCCTTCATCCCAGCTTTGGCAGGCTAAGATAATGCTACAAACTTTTCTCCAAAATAGCCAGAGCTTTCCTTAATTTCTCAATAAATTATTTCTATTTAGGATTTTTAACTTTTCATGTAGTAGAAATCTCAACCAATTATCCATTCATCTCACCCCAGTTTGTAATTTGCTTTGAAATTTCCTTTCTACATAGTCTAAAATCTATCATGAGTGTCAATTAAATGAACTAAGAATTCCTAGATTGGTGAAGTACACATATGAGTGTATGAGAAAAGGAAAGGCTGTCCAGAGACTGCCCCACCTGGGGGTCCATCCCATATGCAACCACCAAACCCAGGCATTATTGCTGATGCTAAGAAGCCCTTGCTGACAGGAGCCTGATATGGTTGTCTCCTGAGAGGCTCTGCCAGAGCCTTACTGATACAGATGCAGATTCTTGCAGCCAACCATCGACTGAGCACAGGGATCCTAATGGAGGAGGAGTTAGGGGAAGGACTGAAAGAGCTGAAGGGGTTTGAAACCCCATAGGAAGAACAACGGCAACCACACATACCCCCTAGAGGTCCTAGGGAGTAAACCGCCAACCAAAGTGTACACAGGGAGGGACCCATGGCTCCAGCTGCATATGTAGCAGAGGATGCCCTTATCTGGCATCACTGGGAGGGGAAGCCCTTGGTCCTATGAAGGTTTGATGGCTCAGCATAGAGGAATGCTAGGGCAGTGGGGTTTGAGTGGGTGGGTGGGTGCGGTCGCACCCTCATAAAAGCAGGGGGGGGATAGGATAGGGGGTTTTCAGAGGGGAAAATGGAAAGGGAAATAACATTTGAATTGTAAATAAATAAAATGGCCAATAAATTTCTTTAAATGAAAAAAAAAAAAAGAGAGAGTGTTTCTTCTGAGATGATTATAGCCTGGGAGCTGTAACATAATTGATGCAACCATCCTTTGATGGATTCAATACCGCCTTACTCGATGGTATTGAATTGTAGAGGGTGGGACCTACTTTAAGGGTGTATTTCCCAAGGGGTAATATGTTGTTCTGACAACTTCCTAGAGGCATTTTTCTCCATTTCCAGATTCACTATGAAGTGAATTGGACCCCTCTCTTCCACCATGGGCAAACACTTCTGAATCATTGGGCCAAAATGAATTCTGCCTCCCTTAAATTGTGTCTTCTGGGTATTTACTCTCATGATTTGGAAAAAAAAAATTCTGTAGGAGACTAAGTCAAACTCATCAGGTCTTTTCCTAATTTTTCTGCTCTTTTCAGTAGGATGCTTCACTTGCCAGAATCCTATTAGAGACTACCTGCCTGTTAACACTGCTGCCAGTAAATGTTTTGATTAATTATCTCATTAATATTTTAGCCTAAGTAAGATCAATAATGATCACTTTCCTTTTTTACTTTCATTCACTGATACCTCAAGTCCTGCCTCAAATCCAGCAGAAGTTTAAAAATTCATCAACAGCTCTACTAAAAACTACAGAGAATAGACGACAGAAAGGGGAGGCTGAAAACCAAGAGCATAGTGAAATAGATTCTGAATATGAAGAGAAGGGAGAAAGGCCCCAGTAGACCCAGAGAAGTGTGACTCCTGCAGATGAGGAAGATCCTTGACACGTGGGCATTTGAGAAGCTGGTGAAGCAGGCCCCATCATGTATAGGAGCAGAGAACCTCACTGCAGGAGAGAGTCTGTGAGGGGAAACAGGAAATCTAAAGTTCAAATCAAGATCTATTACACTCATTATCCTGGACTTTGAGATAGGGAGCGTACATGGCTTAAGGCGTTTCAAGGACCAAATGTATTTGGGAGTGATGATAAATGTTGGTAATGGAATTGGCCAGGATTCTGTGTAATATCACTAAAGGCATATGCAAAGAAAGATAAACATCCTTCAGTGGAAGTTTGTGGAAACGGAAGAGGGAAGCTTCCATTTTGACCATCTGCTGCATCTTGCTTCACATTTAAATGTGAAAGGTGAGAAACAATTCCACAAAGAATATTTCATTAACAAGGAAAAGTTTATCCACATTTACACAATTCTATCTCGGTTTTATTATTGTGTCTTTGTGGAGCTCTTTCTCTCCTTTCACTTTGAGACACTCCTGGGTAGCAAGCAGACTCTGGCCTCCAAGCTTGAACAGCAAGCTCCTTTACCCACCAAGCTATCTCACTAATGATGGATTCTTTGGTTGGTTTTTTTTTTTTTCTTAAGATTTAATTTCTTAAGAATTCCAACCTAGATTCTATTCTTATCCAACCATATGGCTCCAACAGCTAAATTTTGCTTTCTTCTCACAAACTTCTTCCCATGAACCAAGTCCATAATTGATCCCAAATGTAGCCCTCCATCTTACTTCGTTTCCATTGACAACATGACACAGAGAAGAGTGACCTGAGAAAGAAGTCTAAATGAGGAATTTCCTCCATTGCATTGGCCTGTGCGCATCCCTGTGTGGCATTGTCTTGACTATTCATTGATAAAGACGGCCATGAACACAAAAGACAGCACTGTTTCCCTGGAAGGTGATCCTGAGCTGGATAAGAAAACTAGCCAAGCATGAGTCTGTGTGAGAGCCAGCAAGCAGCATCCCTGCATGGCCTCAAGTTCATGCTTGAGTTCCTACCCTCACTTCTCTCAGTGATAGATTTTGATGCAAAAGTATAAGCCAAACAAATTCTTTTTTCCCCTTTGTTACCTATGGTCAGAGTATTTTATCACAGCAACAAAAACTGAAACTAGAACACCACCTATGCCTCCCAATTGTTCAACATGTGATTTCATGTCATTTTTTTAATTTATTCATTTGCTTGTTTTTAAAGTGTCTTTTATATGCCACACTAACATCCAATTTAGCATGTAACCAAAGCTGGCCTTGACCTCCTGATCTGTCTGCTTCCACCTCCTGAATGATATGTTTACAGGTATGTGCCATTGCATTCTATTTTTAAATCTTTTTAAATTAAAATAAATGTTATAATAGAGCAAATTATTTTTTTCTTTTTTTAAAATATTTTTTATTACATATTTTCCTCAATTACATTTTCAATGCTATCCCAAAAGTCCCCCATACCCTCCCTCCCACTTCCCTACCCACCCATTCCCATTTTTTTTGGCCCTGGCGTTCCCCTGTACTGGGGCATATACAGTTTGCGTGTCCAATGGGCCTCTCTTTCCAGTGATGGCCGACTAGGCCATCTTTTGATACATATGCAGCTAGAGTCAAGAGCTCTGGGGTACTGGTTAGTATAGAGCAAATTATTAAATTATACAATTTCTTTTATTTTTTTAAAAAGTCAGTTAACTGTGGTTTATATCAGTTTGGGTTCTTAAATTTATTATCTCAATATTTTCACTATATAAGATAGAAATATGAAAATCCAACTCAAATCAGATATAGGCCATATGCCAGTCTCTCACCTGCTCTTTCCTAGAAGCATACAGATTCGACTTTGAAGAAACAGTTTAACCAGAATGAGGAGGGTGGTGCTCCAGAGCACTGGACTCTTTAGCGGAGCACCACTCCTCCTTCTCTGCCCCTCACCACCAGCATGCTCTTCCAGCTCTCCCTCTATGTCATAGAAGAAAACTTGGGAGATGTATTTTCCCAACTGCCCTGCCACCAGGGATGTAAATACAACTAGAATTCTAGGAAGAGGCAACAATGACCTAGGAGTTCAAAAAAAATATTCACTAAGGATTCCCTTCTGTTTTCCAATGATAGAACACTCGGGGTGAGAGAGTAATACTTACTGGCATCTTCTATCCTCAACTATTCATCCCATTAGGGTTGAATTAGACTTGTCCTGCTCTGAGGGATATATCTAATAGGTTAGACTCCAAATACAAATATCTAGAACCTACTGAAGAAACAGTAGAAGAAATTAATATCTCTAACATACTCAAGTCAGAGATATCAATAGTGATACAATCAAATTGTCTTGAAACCCAACAGAAGTAAACAATATAATACCTATGGTGAGTTCCTCCCCCCCCCCACACACACACACACATACATGTTGTTTTTTTTTTTTTTTTTTAAGCCAGAGGGGCCCAAAGACAATAAGAGAGCCTTCATCGTCATTCTAAGTACTCTATCATGCAAGGAAGTAAGGAACAAGGGAATACAATAGAAAAGGTTAAATTCTACCAGGGGGTCAAATTCCTTAAAAACACAGTTTGAAGCAACCATATTTGCCTGAGAGATTTATTTGGGAAGAAGTGTCTAGAGCAGGGAAATAAGGTAGTGAAGATATGCTGTCATCTGAAATCCAGCCTCAGTCTGGTACTAGGAGTGCAATTTACTTCTACCTAAATGGAAAGGGCTAGGTGACTGGGAAGTCCTCCCCAACATGGAGGTGACAACTCTTCCTTTCTGATAAAAAGATATGGATGGAGTCCTAATCACATAATCACATCTATATAAACAAATAGCAATGTTAAATCTCTCTCTCTCTCTCTCTCTCTCTCTCTCTCTCTCTCTCTCTCTCTCTCTCTCTCTCTCTCTCTCTGTGTGTGTGTGTGTGTGTGTGTGTGTGTGCGTGCATATGTGTGTGTGTTTGTGTGTGTGTGTGTGTGTGTGTGTGTGTGTTCCTGCTAACATTCACTTGAATTCGTGTTCCATACACAGAATACACAGAGCCAGCACAGAAAACTGAAAGCACTTAATGACTTCTATGAAATTTCACAAAGATAATGAATTCCTTTTAAAAAGTTAGCATAGCATACCGTTTTAAGGTGCCTTTTGGTAATCCAAAAGAATGCTTGTTATCATAGCTGTGTTTAATAGAGTTGCATTCATCTGATGCAAGAGCAATTTAGAGGTTGGAAAACCCTAAAAGGACCCAAAAAAGGTATCTTTTTATACCATTAGTATAAAAATAAACTATTTCTACAAAATGGTGTTAAGATATGGTCCTCTATGAGGAAATAAGCAATCTTCCCTATTTGTACTTGATAAACATGTCAAAATCAAGTAGGTAGGAAAAAGTAGGAAATTCAGTGATAGAAAAGTAAGAAATCCCAATATTAATTAATGTATGAATCTACATTTTCATCAACAGTATATAATGGTTTTTCCCCTATATCCTCAGACTCATTTGATGTTGTCTTCATATTGATAGACATTATCCCAAATGAGTTTTAATTTTATTTCCCTAGTGGCTAAGTATGCTGAAGATTTTTTTCAAATATATGTCAGCCATTTGTATCCTTTGATAATTTGCTTTTAGTTTTATGGTGGTTAGTTCCTACGACTCTTCATTTATCCTAGATATTCATTCACTGCCTGAAGTGTAATTGGCAAACTTGTTTCCCATTGTATGACCTCTCTCTTCACTGTAGAGACTTTCTTTTCTGATAAGGAGTGTTTTTAAGTTAAATGTCACTCTATTCTATGATTTCTTTTTTTTTTTCTTTCCATTTTTTATTAGGTATTTAGCTCATTTACATTTCCAATGCTATACCAAAAGTCCCCCATACCCACCCACCCCCACTCCCCTACCCGCCCACTCCCCCTTTTTGGCCCTGGCGTTCCCCTATTCTGGGGCATATAAAGTTTGTGTGTCCAATGGGCCTCTCTTTCCAGTGATGGCCGACTAGGCCATCTTTTGATACATATGCAGCTAGAGTCAAGAGCTCCAGGGTACTGGTTAGTTCATAATGTTGATCCACCTATAGGGTTGCAGATCCCTTTAGCTCCTTGGGTACTTTCTCTAGCTCCTCCATTGGGAGCCCTGTGATCCATCCATTAGCTGACTGTGGGCATCCACTTCTGTGTTTGCTAGGCCCCGGCATAGTCTCACAAGAGACAGCTACATCTGGGTCCTTTCGATAAAATCTTGCTAGTGTATGCAATGGTGTCAGCGTTTGGATGCTGATTATGGGGTGGATCCCTGGATAAGGCAGTCTCTACATGGTCCATCCTTTCATCTCAGCTCCAAACTTTGTCTCTGTAACTCCTTCCAAGGGTGTTTTGTTCCCACTTCTAAGGAGGGGCATAGTGTCCACACTTCAGTCTTCATTTTTCTTGAGTTTCATGTGTTTAGGAAATTGTATCTTATATCTTGGGTATCCTAGGTTTTGGGCTAATATCCACTTATCAGTGAGTACATATTGTGTGAGATCCTTTGTGAATGTGTTACCTCACTCAGGATGATGCCCTCCAGGTCCATCCATTTGGCTAGGAATTTCATAAATTCATTCTTTTTAATAGCTGAGTAGTACTCCATTGTGTAGATGTACCACATTTTCTGTATCCATTCCTCTGTTGAGGGGCATCTAGGTTCTTTCCAGCTTCTGGCTATTATAAATAAGGCTGCTATGAACATAGTGGAGCATGTGTCCTTCTTACCAGTTGGGGCATCTTCTGGATATATGCCCAGGAGAGGTATTGCTGGATCCTCCGGTAGTACTATGTCCAATTTTCTGAGGAACCGCCAGACGGATTTCCAGAGTGGTTGTACAAGCCTGCAATCCCACCAACAATGGAGGAGTGTTCCTCTTTCTCCACATCCTCGCCAGCATCTGCTGTCACCTGAATTTTTGATCTATCATTGCCTGTGCTGTCACAGGGCCATTCAGAGAGTCTTGGCTAGGTCTAAATCTTAAACTGTCTTACCTGTTCTCCTCTAGAACTTATAAAGTCTCATGTGTGATATTTAAGCCTTTGACTAATTTTGGGATGAAAATTGTGCAGGGTGAGAAACACAGACCCTCTGTATATGAACCTCCATTTTTCCCAGCATCGGAGAGATTGCTTTTAGTGCATGCTTTTCACATTTTTGTTGAAAATTGGATGCCTATAGTGATTAAAGCTCATTTCTGGGTCCATTTTCTATTCCAGTGGTTTACATATTTGTTTTTATGCTATGCTTACTTTGGTTCTTTGGGTCTCTAGTACAATTTGAAATCAAGGGTTAAGATACTTCCACCATTGCTCTTTTTGCTCAAAATTGCTTTGGATGTTTGTAGCCTTAAATCAGCCCATGAGATCACTAGCAGTTTCTGTCTTAGTTCTATTTATAAGGTAGATTACAAATACTTATTTATTACATATGTCAGACAATTGTGGACAGACACTGGAAACTTACTCTACCTTATGTTAAAAGTTAGAAACAATAAATTATATTCAGTATCAGAGTAAAGTGAAACATTACTCAAACCAAGTATACCTTTTCATTTCTTTATCTATTGAGATTCAAGTGAAAATATTTTAGCAATAATTTTTCTAAGATGAGGAAATATCAAGACACTGAGCCTTTGAAGATAAGCATTTTTGTTAACAGTATATTATACGTTGCAGGTACTAATACATGTCAAATTTGTATAACACAAAAAATGGGTGGTCATATTTTTCCAATTCAGTCTTTAAATTCCCTAGTGCATTATTTAAGTAAACAATACCATATAGGTATATTTTTTATTGTGCTACTGAAATGTCAATTCCAGTTCATCACATCCTACCCATTGTAATCTTACTTGGCTACAAGGAGTAAGACATAAATTGCTTCAGCATCAAAACTAGATAAGTGTCCTGACTTTGCGGTAGTAATTTGGCACAAGTAAGTTAAACAATCACAGGGGAAACTATCTCGTGTACATGAAAGAGACAATGTATAGAGTACTCCAATGAGAAAACTAAAATGTTTTGAATCTTGGTTGTATCTAATTTTTGTCAGCCCAGGAATGTGTGGTTTTCATATGTCACATACATATGGTAGCCCACCCATTTCCCTTTAAGCATCTACAAGTGGCTATCTCACTAAACTCTGAGTGCGGTCCTCACCTCCACAGGCAACTGTATTCCGTCCACTAACCATCTAGCAAACAACTGAGTCTGCCAAATGTTGGGGTAACTTTTCTTCAGCAGTGGAGCAGAATGTTGTGTCCACATGCTAAATACATAGGTAGGTGTGTGTTGGGAACAAAAAAGGGGGGGTTCTGGGGAGGACCGGGGAGGAGTCAGGGCAGGCCGACTTGGGGAGACTGTCAGGCGCTTTCCACAAGGCCTGGTGGGCATCTACGCCTCTGACCCACGTGGCAGGGGGTGGAGAAGGGGCAGCCCCCGGGGACCTCGAGGCCACACCCTGTAGCCCCAGGGTTATAGGAGAGAGGGAATAGGGGAAGAAGTTCCCAGCACTGACCAGAGTGCGCAGAGGGACTTGATGGAGCAGAGACTCTCTATGGTTTAAGAGCTTTATTATAGAAATGCAGGGGAAAGAGAGAAGGGAGAGAGAGAAGAGAGGAAAGGCTAGAGAGAAAGAGAGAGAAAGACAGAGGAGAGAGGAGAGGAGAAGACAAAGAGAAAGGGAAGAGGAGAGAGAAGTGAGAGAAGTGAGAGGTAAAGAAACAAAGGAGTAAGAGAGCAAGGTGGAGGCCTAACAGCCCTTTTATGGTCTTCACTGTTGCTAGGTAACTGGGGAGGAGTTTAGCCTGAAGGTCAGAAGCTTGGGCCATTGCTTACATGACTACTGACCATGCTTCTTTTGTGGGAGCTGTGGGAGGTAGTAACTTAGGCAGGGGCCAGAGTTCCAGGAGCATGAGGGAATGCCTACCGTGTCATGTAGATGAATTATGACCATCAGGGTTCAGAACTCAGCTCGACTGGAGACCAGCCTGTAATTCCCCACAGGTGTGTTGCTCATCCTCCCAGCCATGTTTCATTGGGTCTGCAAGCCACAGTTCCCACTCTCAATCATTCACATAACAACTATTGACTATGAATAACTTAGCCGTTATTCAAAATAGAACCATGTGCAGTAACGATATCTTGGAAATAAGCATGAATTGAATCTAATGTTTGTATTCTTACACATGAGAATGGTATGGCAGTGTGTATAGTGGCTGAAAAACACAGGATTTCAGCAACAAAATCTATTTTAAAACAGGTAAATGGCTCTAGTCAAAGAAAAATCTCAAAAGACAGTGGAATGAAGCAATATACACTAAGTTAAAAATTAATTTAAAGAAATATAGAGGTTTCTCAGACTTTTAACATAAAGTCTCTTGCAAAAGCACAATTTTATATTGTTCTTGGTTTATTGCTGACCAAAGGATGCCTATGTCAATCCTATCAGTGGCCTTAGTGGAATTGGGAGGGAAGAGTATTCTGCTATCTTGGTGGCTACAAAGGGGATTAAGGGTTAAGATAAGGAAAGGTATGCTCAGCAAGAAGTTTGACAGTTGGGAAAGAGAAAGGACTTAACTGTGTATGTGTGTTCATGTGCGTATGTGCATGTGTGCATCTGTGTATGTGTGTTCACATGTGAAAGTGTATGTGTGCACAATTGTGTGTAGAGGTCAGAGAACAACCTCAGGTGTTGCCCTTCAACATCATTCTCTCTTTTTTTTTCTTTTTATGAGACAGAGTTTCTCAGAAGCCTGGCCTTCACCAAGTAACCATGGCCAGCTAGCCACCAACCCCAAGGATCCACCTGTCCCCACCTCTCTAGTGCTGGGATTATAGTAGCACTGCCACCATGTCCAACTTTTATTACATGCATTTTTAAGACAGAACTCAGGACTTCACACTTTCATGGCAAGCATTTTACTGAGGAAATCATCTCCCCAGGCCCTCCTTAGAGACACACAGGAAAAGACACAAAGTTTGAAATTACATTTACTTTCAGGGTAAACTTTGCTTTAAAATATACAATAAGTTATTGTGCCTACTTATTCTACTATTCAACTATCCATTTAGTTAACAATATATTTTGAATATCTACTACATTATAGACCCTGTTATAGGTATGGCATATGTATAGATATGTAATGGATGATAAAAATCACCTTAAATAAATAAAGTATTAATGAAGAGAAACAAACAATACAACTGAGAAGAAAGTCAATTAATATGTCAAGTGGTAATTTGAAAGCACAAAGAAATCTTCAAAATTAATCACAGGCTCTGAACAAATCCACTTGACAATAGCTTTAGTTTGTACTACAATTTCATTGCAATTCCATTAGATTATTTCAGGATAAGTACAAACAATCTTCAGATACAACAAGTCTTCCTTACACATTTGCTGAAGAACAAGTGCCCATCCCATTGGGCCTGGTGCTTGTGCTTGTCTTGACCTTCTACCTCCTGCCAACATCACAAAGTCTGTGTCTATCACTCAGTTTTATTTTCTGCTTCTCCACTGTACTCTCACTGGGTAGGAGTTTGCAGTGGCAATTTTAGCCCTAAATATATAACGCTTAGTATTTTATTAGTGAAACTGAAATAGTATATTTACCTTGGGCACAGAAGTACTGCAATTTTAAACCAGAATCTATGGATCAGCACTTTGTTTACTTCCTTCAAACTTCTGGAAATTATATAAAATAATATAATATCACTACCAATAGACCAACATCTTCAATCTGTTCATACTCCAAGAATGTCTACTAAGCATTAACTGATAACCTCTTTTATATATTACTGTACCATATGGAAGTAAATCCATGGGATGAACATAATGTTATACACCTGTAATTTAAGTACCAGGAAGCTGAGGCAGGAGGATTAAGGCTTTAAAGGCAAACAAAATGGAACTATACAGTAAGTTCCTATCTTCCTTTTCTTTCTGTCTGTCTGTCTGTCTACCTTTCTTTCTTTATTAACTTCTTTCTTTTTTAAAGAAAATGTCCTAGATTTGGCCTTTTGTTAGAAATTTCAACACTGGCCACATTAGCCGGTTTTCATTGCGTCTCTGTTGATATGAGAGAAAAGAATCCCGCAGATGTTTGCTCCACTAATAGGTTCATAAAAGGCATCATAGAATGCAATTGTCACTCTAAATGATTCCAAAGTCATTTCTGCTGTGTAGCCAAATTGCATGGGTCTAGTAATTTTGAAGGTTTAATTACTTTCTATTACATGTGACACATAAAAATGTGGGCACCAACACATAGACTCACATTTATTTCTAAATCTGGAAAAGACATGAGAAATACTACAAAGGTTCAAATGCTGAAAAACAAACAAACATATAAAGATAAATCTTTCCTCTACTAACTACTTTTATTAAATAACTCTTATTGGTAAAGAAAGATTAGGAATAAAAAGCTTTGTAGTAAAGTCAATACTAAGAGTATTGAAGTACTCACTAAATCTTATGATCATGTAAGTGAGGCATATATTCATGTATTTATTGTTTTATCCATTCAGTGAATCAAACAATAAGTGATTTTGGATAGGCTATGCTATCATGTAATGAAGGCAGATTTATGATTGAGAAACCATATTTGTACTTACATTTTGAAAACCAAAAATATATTCCCCCAAAATTATATATTATTAGAGGTCCAATTTTCTTCTTAATAATGTGTGTTACTGGGTTTGTTGTTATACTTTGTTTTTTTTTTCTTTTTGTGTTGGCCTTCCTTTTCTGTTGTTTAGGTTTTTTTAGAGATGGGGAGAATGAAGTTTGGTGGGTAAAGAGGTGGAAGGAACTGGGAGGAGCTGGGAGAGAGGAAAGAATATGATAAAATTATATTGAAGTTAACATTATTTTAAATAAGAAAGAGAAACAAATACTTGCAACGTAAATACAAGAGCACATCAAAAGACTGTCAATCATGACCAAGCTGGATTCATTCCAGAGATACAGGCATCACTCAACATACACAAGTCAACAAATGTAATCCATCATCTAAATACACTCTCGGACAGAAATCACACAAGCATTTCAAAAAATTCCCTAAGTCTTTGATAATGCACAGTGCCCCTTCACGATAAAAGCCTTGAGATCTAGGAATGAAGACGATATATCTCAACATAGTAAAGGCTACATGTGACAAACTTATGTTCAAGATTATATTAAATGCACAAAAAATTTGAAACATTCCCATTAGTATCGGAAACAAGACAAAGATGTCCACTCCTTCCACTCTGATTCAATTTAATACTTCAACTCCTAGCTGAGTAGTACTCCACTGTGTAAATGTACTACATTTTCTGTATCCATTCCTCTGTTGAGGGACATCTAGGTTCTTTCCAGCTTCTGGCTATTATAAATAAGGCTGCTATGAACATAGTGGAGCATGTGTCCTTCATACCGGTTGGGACATCTTCTGGATATATGCCCAGGAGAGGTATTGCTGGATCCTCCAGTAGTACTATGTCCAATTTTCTAAGGAACCGCTAGACTGATTTCCAGAGTTGTTGTACAAGCTTGCAATCCCACCAACAGTGGAGGAGTGTTCCTCTTTCTCCACATCCTCGCCAGCATCTGCTGTCACCTGAATTTTTGATCTTAGCCATTCTGACTGGTGTGAGGTGGAATCTCAGGGTTGTTTTGATTTGCATTTCCCTGATAATTAAGGATGTTGAACATTTTTTCAGGTGCTTCTCTGCCATTCGGTATTCCTCAGGTGAGAATTCTTTGTTCAATTCTGAGCCCCATTTTTTAATGGGGTTATTTGATTTTCTGGAGTCCACCCTCTTCAGTTCTATATATATATATTGGATATTGGTCCCCTATCTGATTTAGGATAGGTAAAGATCCTTTCCCAATCTGTTGGTGGCCTTTTTGTCTTATTGACAGTATCTTTTGCCTTGCAGAAGCTTTGCAGTTTAATTCCTAGGCAAATGGATGGACCTGGAGGGCATCATCCTGAGCGAGGTAACCCAATCACAAAGGAACTCACACAATATGTACTCACTGATAAGTGGATACTAGCCCAAAACTTAGTATACCCAAGATATAAGATACAATTTGCCAAATGCATGAAACTCTAGAAGAATGAAGACCAAAGTGTGGACACTGTCCCCCTTCTTAGAATTGGGAACAAAACACCCATGGAAGGAGTTACAGAGACAAAGTTTGGAGCTGCGACAAAAGGATGGACCATCTAGAGACTGCCTTATCTAGGGATCCACCCCATAATCAGCTTCCAAACGCTGACACCACTGCATACACTAGCAAGATTTTGCTGAAAGGACCCAGATATAGCTGTCTCTTGTGAGACTAGGCAGGGGCCTAGCAAACACATAAGTGGAAGCTCACAGTCAGCTATTGGATGGATCACAGGGCCCCCAATGGAGGAGCTAGAGAAAGTATCCAAGGAGCTAAAGAGATCTGCAACCCTGTAGGTGCAACAACATTATGAACTAACCAGTACCCCGGAGCTCTTTGACTTTAGCTACATATGTATCAAAAGATGGCCTAGTCGGTCATCACTGGAAAGAGAGGCCCATTGGACACACAAACTTTATATGCCCCAGTACAGGGTAACGCCAGGGCCAAAAAAATGAGAATGGGTTGGTAGGGAAGTGGGGGGGAGGGTATGGGGGACTTTTGGGATAGCATTGGAAATGTCATTGAGGAAAATACGTAATAAATTAAAAAAGAAAAAAGAAAAAAATACTTCAACTCCTAGATAGAGCAACAAAATAAGAGAAGAAAATACAAAAAAAAATACAAATAGGAAAATGCAGATGTATTTGCAGATGACATCAGTCTTAAGGGACCCTAAAAAGGACAGAAGAGATCTCATAGATCTTACAAACTCTTCCAGCATAGTATGGAGAACAAACCAATGTACAGAAACAGTAATGGACTTCCTATGCAACAATGCTTTAAATGCGTTGAATACACTGAGAAAAAAAAAATTAGGGTAATATTACCATTCACATTAGCCTCACGAAATTGTAAAACATAGGAAGGAACTTAATCAAGAACATAGAAGACGTCTACAATGAAAACTTTGAAAAACTAAACAAAGCAACTGAGGAAGGAACTAAATATAGAAGGGTCTCCCAAGCTCATGACTTGATCTAATCAATACTGTGAAAATAGCCATCATGCCAAAAGCAACCCACGTGTTCAATGCAATCCCAGTCAAAAATCTCAGCACATTTTTTCACAGAAATAAAAAACTATTAAAACTTATACTTAGTACAAAAATATGAATTGCCAAAGCAAATTCCAAAGAGAAAAAAAAGGAATTGTTGAATTACATTTGATTAAAAATTCTAATACAGAACCACAGTAATAAAAACAAGATAGTGTTCACACACACACACACACACACACACACACACACGCACGCACGCACACGCACACACACAGGCACGCACACACACACACACACATACACGCACACACACACACACACGCACACACATACACGCACACGCACACACACACACACATACACGCACACACACACACACACATACACGCACACACACACACGCACACACACACACACACCCGCACACACACGCACACACACACACACACACATACACACACACACACGCACACACACACACGCACACACACACACATACACGCACACGCACACACACACACATACACGCACACACACACACACACACATACACGCACACACACACGCACGCACGCACACGCACGCACGCACACACACACACACACGCACGCACACGCACACGCACACACACGCGCCCACACACGCACACGCGCGTGCACACACACATACACGCACACACACACGCACACACACACACGCACACACACGCACACACACACATACACACACACGCACACGCACACACACGCGCACACACACATACACACACACATACACGCACACACACACACACACGCACATGCACACACACACACACACACACACACACACATACACGCACACACACACACACACACACACACACACACAGAGATCGGGGAGGCGCTATGAGCACATAGATCAGTGAAATCTCATAGAGGACCCAGATGCAATTGCATGTAACTTCAGCCACCTGATTTTTGACAAAATTTCCAAAAAATATATGCATTTTCAGAAAAAGCATACCATCTCAGAAGTGGAGGGTACTGGACTAGGTGTGTACAAGTAAGAAATAAAAACTTATTCTTATTTCTAACCTTAAACAAAAGTCAACCCTAAATGCATCAAGGAATTCAACATAATGTCATAAACTCTGAGAGTGCTAAAGCAAGAGGTAGAGAGAACCCGAAAATACATAGGCTAATGCAAGAACTTTTTTTTCTTTTTTTTTTAATTGATTAAGTTACTTATTTACTTTACATTCCAATCACAGCCTCTCCTCCCTCCTCTCCTCTCAATCTCTCCCTCTCATCTCACCTCTCAGCTCTCCTCCCCTTCTCCTCAGAAAAGGGGAGACCTCCCATGGATATAAACCAGTCTTGACATATCAAGTTGCAGTCTCTATTGGGGCTAGACAAGGCAGCACAGTTAGGGCAAAGAGATCTAAAGGTAGGCTACCGAGTCAGAGACAGCCCCTGATACTGCTGTTAGGGGCCCCACAGGAAGACCAAGGTGCATGATACATGTGTATAGAAACAGGCCTAGGTCAGTCCCATACATGCTCTCTGGTTGGTAGTTTGATCTCTGTGAGCCCTGTGGGCTCAAGTTATTTGATTGTGTAGGTTTTCTAGCATCCTTGACCCCATGGCTCCTTTAATCACCACCCACACACACACACAGAGGATTCCCTAAGCTCCACCTAATGTTTGGCTGTGGGTCTCTGCATCTGTTTCCATCAGCTGCTGAGTGGAACCTCTCAGATGACAGCTATGCTAGGCTCCTATCTGCAATTATAGCAGAATACCATTAACAAAATCAGAGGTGGGCTCACTCATGCAAGAGCTTTTTAATCAGCACTTCGGTCACTCAGGAAAGAAGGCCAACAACTGATGAATGAAAACTCATGACAGTAAAAAACCTCTGTCCAACAAAGAAAACTGACAAAGAAGCAGGCCACAAGACAGCAGAAAATATTTGAAAATATTTCTTGCATTTGTGACCCTAATGGCTCCTAACCTCCCAAAACTCCTCCATAGGATTCTCCAAGCTCCACTTAATGTTTGGTTGTGGATCTCTGCATCTGTTTCTATCAGCTGCTGGATGAAGCCTCTCAGAAGACAGTTATGCTAGGCAGTTGATGGAGTATAAATATTAGAATACAGGAAGAACGAAAAACACTAAACATCAAGAAAACAAATAACTCCCACCTCTGTAAAAATGTAAATGAGTTTGGATGAAGAAGTATTAAAAGAAAAAGTACAAATGGCTGACGAGCATATTTTTAAATGTTTGGCATTAGTTCTCGGGGAAACACAAGCAGGGGCAGGGAGGATGGGATAGGGGGTTTTGGAGGGGAAACCAGAAAAGGGGATAACACTTGAAGTGTAAATAAAGAAAATATCTAATAAAAGAAAAGAAAAAAAGAAACTACTCTGAGTCCATCTCACTCCAATCAGAATAGCCACAAATGCCTGCAGGATGTAAGAGAAAGAAGAATCCTTGCTTACATAAGTGTGTAAACTGGTACAACCCCTGTGGAAATCAGTATGGAAGGTCATCAAAAAGCTAGAAACGAGTCTATCATATGACCCAGTTATATAACTCCTGGGAATGTACCCTAAGAACTCTACATTATCCTATAGAGATATTTTCTTAACAATGTATACCACTGCTCTATTCCTATTAGCTAGGGAATGGAACAGGTCTAGATGTCTAACAAGGGATGATAATAATAATTAATAATAATAATAATAATAGTAACATAGTCTAATGTATATTAATTTTATTCAGCTATTAAAAATGAAATTTGTAGATAAATGGACAGAATTGGAAAACAGTATACCGAGTAAGATAACCCGAATACAAAAAAGACAACAGTCACATTTTCTGTCTATTATGTAGATCCTATCTTTGAATCCTTTAACTTGTATGTCTAGCTGGAGTACCTGTAGGAGCCAGTAAAGAAGAAAAAGACCACTATGGTGAGATATGCCTTAAGGTAAGGAGGTTAGCATCATGTAGCATGGCTGGGGATAGAGGACTGCAGAGATTGAAGATAAAGGGAGGAAGGGTTAGCCAAATAAAGAGTATATTAAAAAGCCATGTGGAAATATACTTCCCAAAATATGTACATAAACAAAAGTGATATAAATGGACTCACTAAATAACAGTGGCTCAGAGTTCCAGCTGCACATTTCTAATAACCAAATGAAGCCTCTTGTTGTGGGAATTTTGTTATATCTAATCAATTGGTTGGTCAAAGAGGTCCCACGGGATCTCCAAAACATGGTTGCTTGCCACAGATTGATGGAAAGGCCCTATTACTGAAAACACACATATACCACTAACTGAATATGGAGAAGTTAAGCTGGTGTCTACCTAGAGCCTAAAAAGGAAAAAGATAAATACCTGCTACAAACATTTTTATCTACAAATGGTGACCTACATGCAAGATGCACTTCTGCAATGGTACCATAAATCTTGGGGGAGTAACCAACCACACTATCTGATTAGATTTAAGACTTACTCCTCGAGATGGAGCCCATCCCCAAGATTGCATGGGCAGTCAAGAACTTGAGACTAGATAATCAAAGGACCAAGGAATACACAAATACTACTGTTCTGCTGGAGGAACCTAGCAATAAAATGACTCCTAACAACATTCTGCTATAGTTATAGGTCATAGTCTTACTCAGCCATCATCAGAGAAGCTCCTGCCCACAATATGTGGGAACAAATACAGAGATTCACAGCTGGACAAAACGCAGAGTGAGAGACCTTGGAACACCTATCATCAAATGGTTTGTTTCCATCAATTCCCTTCCCTCAGTGATCAGGGAACCCTGTGGAAGAGAAGGCTGTAAGATTGTGAGAACCAGAAGGAATGGAGAACAGCAAGGAAACAAGAAAACAGGAATGGTATATAGGAGTTCACTGAGACAGGGAGCACGCACAGGGCATTCATGGGGCATGCACAGGTCTGGACCTTATTGGGGAAGTGAACACAAACCACATCTTTAACTTAGAAGCTGTCTCCAGTTGATAACTGCTCACCAATGAAAAATTAGTTTTTTCCAATGAAACCTTACTGGACAAGCTACTTCAAAGTACTTTGGAAAAGGTTGGCCCTATGCTCAGAAATAGATGAAACACCAAATGATCTCAGTGGCATTTTGAGATTGTTTGTCTCTTAATGCTTTGTCAGAACAGTTTGTTTGCTTGTTTGCGTGTTGCTTTACAGGTCCTTTGCTTCTATATCATGGTTTCTGGTTTTATCTATTAATGCAATTTCTGTGTGTATCAAATTCATGTGTCCCTGCATCTGTGTTTCTTGAGATTTGTCTTTGTCTCTTTTTCTTCTGTTTATTTGTTTTATTCTATTCTTGTACATATGTTTTATTGCTATTATTATTACTATTACTATTCTTATATAATGTCTGTATACTAGCGAGAAAGATGAGGAAGTGGTGCACATGTAGGTAGCTGGGAAAGAGGGGAGGATCTGTGAGGAATTAGGGAAAAGGAATCCTTTAGAATACATTGTATCTATTTTCAATTTTAAAATGTATACAGAATAAAATAAATGCACAAAATAATAGCAGAAATATATTAGTGGGCAGTGGATAAAAAATCTGCTGCTTCCAAATTACTTAATGTCTGATACCCTAGTTATCCCCTCATACCTAAACATGATCTTCCACTTACACACACACAGAGAGAGAGAGAGAGAGAGAGAGAGAGAGAGAGAGAGAGAGAGAGAAATATTAACACAAAGATGGAAGGAGTTCAAGTTTTTGTCAAAGATAATTGAATTTGATAAAAGAATAATTGAGATGTCACAAAAGAAACAAGACAATTTATTACCAAGAACTACAAATATATTTCACATTTTCACAAGACCATTGTGCTTCCCATAACCAGGAATTCTAACCACCTGCTTGAAAAATCCCACAGGTGACCAAATGATTGTCATTATGCCTTTCACATCTGTCGAATCTAGAAGAAACATGGACGTTTACTATGACTTGAGGGTGTGGAGATGGTTTTAGGGGAAAGGAAAAGCTGAAGCAACTGGTGTCTGGAAATATGACTAGATCTAATTATAGAAGAGAGAAAAGAGCATTGCCATAGCAGAGAAAGAAGAAAAAAAATGAAGACAAAGCTTGCCAGATTGAAACTTTCAAGGTTAAAAAAAAAAATTCAGTTGCACAAAATAAAAATTGGAGCAGATATGATACAAGGCAAAAGAAATGCAATTGGGAATCCTTGTTCATATTAAAATATTAAAAATTCTCTACTTACCCTATGTTTTAGAATTTAGAAATGAGCATTTGAATTTTTTAAAAATTTACAATGTTTGTTTTTAAACTTAACATTGTAGGCTAAGAGGAAAGCCTGTCAGTTAAAGGGCTGGCCAAGCAAACAAGAGAAGCGGAGTTCAGATCCCCAGAACCCATAAATTCTGAGGCAGCTCGACTGTAATTCAAACTGCAGAAAGTTAAGACATGGGACTTCCCCACAGCAAGCTGGGAGGCAGACTAGCACTACACATGAGCTCTGGGTTACAATGAAAGACCTTGACTCAGGAGGACTGTGTGGAAAGGCAGTTAAGGAAAATTTCTGGAGCTTGGCTTCCACACATAAGACAAGACATCCACAAACACCATACACAAAAATACATGAAAGGAAGAAAGTAATAACATTTCAGAGAATATATATGCATATATATGTATATATGAAATTTTAAAGATTTAAAAATGAAAGGAAAGTATATTTTATCTGTACACACAAATATACACATGCAATTCATTAGTACCTAAACACAAATTTTATTGAATAGAATATCAAATGTGTGCAAGTATATGTAATATCAATATGACTTATGTATCTAAATAATTTTTAATACTTTTACAGGTTTCAAAGATCAAATGTAATTCCTACTAATTTAAGTTTTTCTTCATAGCCATTTCACTATATTATTGAATAGCAAATTTTATTAATTTCACTTTTTGAGGACATAATTCCTATTTTTTCCAAATTATGTTTTATTAATAAAACAAGTAAAAACTGATTTACCAATCTTCACATAGAACTGCAGAGGAAGCTGAAAAACAAGGCCTACTTTTAAAACACAATGCATCAAATGTACGAGTTTTGAATCCCTATTTTTTTAGAAAAGAAAACTAAGCAGATTTTTGGGACTTTTCCAACTTAAGTACTGAGTTAAACTAAGCAAAAAATTAATAAAAAACATCATGGCCTTAAGCCAGACCCATATCACTTGGCATTTTATTTCTCAATATCTAGTAGACACAATTAAAACAATATTGAACCAGATAGCAGAGTGCCATCTACTCCTTATATATACAATTATAAGAGAAGCTCAATAAAGCAAAAAAGTAAAATCTAAAAGTCAAATATGTGTATTTAAGTTCTAAAATTTTTGATTTTTAGAAAATGTAACACATGTATCTTTCTAAAATTTAAAAAAAAAGTATTGAAAATTGAAAGACTCTACCTGGGAACAATAAGATGCCGATATTGACTCTTCTCTTTCTTCCCAAGATTCTCGTACTTTGGGTCTAGAAGAAATATCAGAAACCTCTGTGTTACTGATCTTTAGTGTCTATGAATTGCAAGGACACATTTAGCATCTCTGATTCATTACAATGCAAACAATGGCCCAAGAAGATGGTTGAATATCCATACATCTTAAATAGTTCTGATATAGGCAGCCAAGGAAACCAATGTAGAAAAACAGCACATCTAGAAGTTAGCAAGACATTTATGCGAATAAGAAAATATTTGAGATAGCCATCAGTGCAAGACAGATGTTTCTGCTGGCTAGTTGAATGGATAACCAAGAAAGTGTAGGTATAGCCATAGCGTGTTCCACAGGGTTGGATTTTTCCACATTACTTAAACTATCCCCACTATTTGTTATCTTCTCAAAGGACTTAAAGGAGCCAGATAAATAGAGTAAAATATCCTAGTTATATTCTTTTTCCCTGATCAAAATATAACTAGTCCTTAAAAATGATCAAGTCTTGTGAATTATACCATAGAGAACAACTTCTAGCTTGAAAAGTATGACTAGTTAGGGCACACAACTCACAGCGACACTCCCTTACTTATAGTCACCAAGTTGGTATTCTCAACTGCTTTCAGCTTGAAGTTCAGATTTCTTGGTGTGATGTATGTTATTCATAGCCTATGCTCTGTCTTTTTCCCAGGATGGTATTTGATCATTCCAGACAATGGGGGGGGGGGGGACAGGAAGATGTTTTCAGATTTATAAGCAAGGAAACATGTTGGCTCACTTAAGAAACAGCCCCATTGCTCCAAGTTACTGTGTAGTGCTGTCTGCTTCAGTTTATGGCTGTGTTCTTGTGTTTTATGTTTTCTTCGTTTTTACTACTGGTTTAGTAACTCCTAAATTGAAAGTTTTCAGAGTTTGCTCCCTGGACTACCTGCAAAGGAATTTGAGTCAATTGAGAAAGTATTTTTGATGATAAGATAAAGAAACTGTCTCTGTATTTCTAAAATCCACTGTTGGAGTCATCTCAACTTTTGTTCCCCTGAGATTGCACAATGACTTCTAGTAGGTTTTGAGAACAAATGTGCCTTCCATCTAATCAAGAAGTAGGCACAGGGGATTTCTACCATTTATTTTAAGAATAAGAAACCTCAAACACATTGGCATGTTTCTATTATTCCAGCACTCAAGGAATGGAGGAAGGAATATCAAGAGTTTCAAGACAGCCTAGGCTATACTGTGATTTTAAACAGGGCTTGGTGGGGGGAGAGGGATAAAAGGAGGGAAGAGGAAAGAAAGGGGGAGGAAGGAAGGGAGGAAGGAAAGAAGGAAGAAGGGAGGGAGGGAGGGAGCGAGGGAGGGAAGGAGGGAGGGAGGGAGTGGGAGAAAGGACTTGGATATATGTATCACTGGTAAAGCAGGCCATGAGTTAAACTTTTGGCACGGGGTAGAAACACCATTCTTCTCAACCAGGCAGCAAGACGGCTCAACAGGTAAAGGTACTTAATGCCAAGCCTGATGATCTGAGTTAGGTCTTCAGAACTCACGGGGCAGGCAAGAAAGGACTCCCATCTTTCATAAATTGTTTTCTAATACACATCGCAAGGTTACACACACACATACACACACACACACACACACACACACACACACACCAAATAAAACAGAAAAGAAATCTTCCTATCAATCTTTCTTTGATTCTTGTCGACCTGTATTACTATATTACCCATCCCTAAGCTAGACAGGAGGTGGTATGACATGGATTTCAAAGGGAAAATAACAGGCAGCACTGCACAGTCTCTCTTGTAACTTGTAGCAAAACTGTCCTTCGTGTTTCTATAGCCTCTGTCTCCAACTTGTTTACTTCCAATCAGCTCGTAGTCAAATTTCATTCAACTTATTTTGAAGAATTTTCTTGCCAAACCAATCACATCCTTAACTTTTCATTGCAACGCCTTTATTCACCTATAATCCTCTGTGAACTCTTCTTGTCTAAATCTCTTGAGGATGTGGACTATTCATGGTACATCAGTCCAATCTACAGCTGTGACAGTTACTCTCAGAGTCCCATATTTATAGAGAATGAGGCACTGATGAGATGGATCAGTATTTTAAAGAGCTTAATTATTTTCCAGATAACCTAAATTTGGTTCCCAGTATCCACCCATGTTGGGCAGCTTACAACAACCTATGACAGAAGCTCCAGGGTATCCAATGTCATCTTCTAGCTTCCTCAGGAACCTACACACAACTGTCACATACCCATACATGAATAAAATTAAAATTTAATTTTAAATCAATAAATATTGAATAAAATGTATAGTAAAAGAAAATAAAAACAACATCACCATGACACATGTTCCCCCTAAGTCAAAACCAGGTGATCAATTCCCTGCCTATTCATTCCTAATACCCTGACACCCAGGGGAAGTCGAGGGTAATGACAGCAGTCACAAACCATCTTGAGCACAAAATCAATGCTGATTAAATCTCAACAAAGATATATGAGGATGTGATGAACTAAAAAGCCAAATAAACAACACAACAGCATTGATGGGAAAACGGCTGTTCTACATATGTTCTTTTGACTATGTTTTATGAGTAGAAACTGGAAACCCCTGATTGCTACCCTGTGGAAGAAAACACTCTGCTCATTGTATAAGCTGAGGCACTCTCATCTTAGTAGTTTTTCTGTGTTTATTAGAAGCTTATGATTAATGAAAGGCAGCAAGCATTATATTACCATAGCTATGGTACAAGATTCAAAGGAGCAAATTTCCAGATCTTCCATACTTTCTAAAAAATGTGTTCTATAAGATTTTATATTCATAATTTTTGAAATACTACCTTTTTATTAGATATTTTCTTTATTTACATTTCAAATGTTATCACCTTTCCTGGTTTTCCCTTCGAAAACCTCCCCCTCCCCCTTCTCACTAACCCTCCCACTCCTGCTTCCCGGCTCTGGCATTCCCCTACACTGGACATAGAGCCTTCACAGGACCAAGGACCTCTCCTCCCATTGATGACCAACTAGGCTATCTTCTGGTACATATGCAGCTGGAGCCATGAGTCCCACCATATGTATACTCTTTGGTTGGTGGTTTAGTCCCTGGGAGCTCTGGGGGTACTTGTTAGTTCACATTGTTGTTCCTCCTATGGGGCTGAAAACCCCTTCAACTCCTTGGGCACTTTCTCTTGTAGCTCCTTCACTGAGGACCCTGTGCTCCATCTAAAGGCTGGCTGAGAACATCCACCTCTGTATTTGTCAGACAGTTGTAGAGCCTCTCAGGAGACAGCTATATCAGGCTCCTGTCAGCAAGCACTTGTTGGCATCCACAATAGTGTCAAGGTTTGGTAATTGTATATGAGATGGATCCCCAAGTGGGGCAGTCTCTGCATGGTCATTCCATCAGTCTCTGCTCCACACTTTGTCTATATAATTCCTTCCATGGGTATTTTGTTCCCCCTTCTAAGAAGAATTGATGTATCCACACTTTGGTATTCCTTCTACTTGAGTTTCATGTGAATACTGTCTTAATGATAATGTTTAACACTTGTCATCCATCATTCACTTTGTCAGGATAGATGTTTAACATGGACTATGGAACTTATAAAACAAACCTTATAAAGTTTATACAACAGCCATTTATATTATAGATCTGGAACCTAAATTAAAATTCTCTAATGTTAAAATTATAATTTATTTTAAAATCATGTAAATGAATATACAAAACCCCCATAATATTGATGTCCCTCAAGATCTGAATTCCTTTGTGTTTCTGTGGTTTTGTTATATATCCAACCAGATAAACTAGTAAGATACAAGTTATTTTCTTGATACTTTTGACATAAACAGCTCACTTTCATTTTATTATAAAGCATTCTTTCTGTTTATACATATAAAAAATAGTTCATATGTACAAGCATTCACTCCTTACCCACAAGATACTGATATATAGGGACTGAAGAGATTACCTAGGTGTTAAAACAGCTTTCTACCATTGTCGACTATCCAAGTTTGACTTCCAGCACCCACAGACCTGTTACTCCAGATTCAGGGGATATCAGGTCTCTTCTGGTCTCTAAATGTATCCATAGACATGTGTCATATATTCATACACACATGTAAAAATAAAACTTTTAAAGGTATTAGTGCATGTGATTTTTGTCCTCCCATGACTTCCACCTCCAATTACAAATATCATGGATATTTTGGGGAAAAAAATCATCTCTTTAAAGTCCTATAAGAAAATTGAAGAGGAATATTTCTAAAAACAAAGAGTAATAGACTTACATACAAGAGAAAAGGTGAACTTGTCTTTTACAATAAAACGAGAGTTCAGAATATACACTACATCCCTCAAGATATATTAGTTAAAATAAAACATCTTTATTACCCAGAGAGTTTCTAGCATCTAATTAGAAAGAGATAAAGAGACCTCACAAATTGCCTATTATCTTGATGTGCTTGACTACAGAAACTGTTGTGTTAATATTAAATAGTGAGCATTAGGCAACAATGATTTGCAACAAAATGTCTTATCTTAATGATCAACTTAGCGAATAGCACTAAGAAAAGAAGTCGGTGCTCAAAAGAATCTGGATTTTGCACTAGGGAAAAATGGTTATAAATCTATGTGTGTTCGTGTGTGTGCATGGTGGGGGGAGCATGCATTTGCACATAAAAGTCAGTATCTCAATTATTGCTCAGGCCCCACCCATCTTTCAGTTTTGGAGGTCAGGTCTCTCACTTGGCTTGGAACTCACAGAGTCAGTTAGGGTAACAGGTCAGCAAGCCCCAGAGAATTGTTTGCCTTCTCCTCACCAAGCCTACAAAGGTTACAAGAACACATCAGCACACCTTAATTTTTACTGTACATTTCATTATTCTGATTCTGTATCTACGGAGACACTATAATATCTTTGTTCCTTAAATGTCAGTAAAGTTACAGATTAGTAGAGGTTATTCTCTTAAAATCACATTTGGTTTGTAGGTCATTTTGTCTAAACTGTAGTGAGCATTGATTACTCAGATCCATTTTATAAAGCTTCTATCTGCAGTTTGGAATATTCTTCCATAGAATACAGAGTTTTCCTAAGGATAGAAATTTCAGCAAAACAAGACTTTGTTAGATCAGAGAACTGATCCCGACTCTCACAGTGCGTTACTCAGAATTACACACATACAGCAAAACTGCTTTGATGATGACAAGATGAACAGCAATTCTGTAGGTGAGAACAAAGAAGAAAGACATCATGGTTTTTTACATTTTGCTTTTTCACATGGTTTCTGGATATGAAACATGAGCTTTCACATTTTCTATGCCAGCATTTTGCTGACTGAGCTATCTCCACAGCCCTGTGAGAGACTTCTAATAAAGTTTGTTAAAAACTTCATTTTGTTCAGTCTGCTTCCCCACTCAGGCCAGATCAATGGGTCCAATGCCCTCTCATAAGCCTACAGCCTGCATGCCTCCCAGGATGTCTGCAGTAATCAGAGACACAGCCTGTCTTCCTCCTAGGAGATCCGCAATAACATGGGACACAGGAGACCTACTTAAACCAGAGACACAAGAGGCCCACCATAACCAGAAACAGCACTACCTACCTCACAAGAGATTGGCTCAAACCCATGTCACAGAGCTCTACCTGCCTGCAAGGAGGCTGGATCCAGTCAAAGACACCCAGGCCAGTTAATAACGGAGATAATCAGATGGTGAGAGAGAAGTGCAAGATCATAAGCAATAGAACCTAGTGCAATTAGGCACCATCAGAACCCAGTTCTCCCACCACAGCAAACCCTGGATACCCTAACATGCCTGAATAGCAAGAAAAGGACCTGAAATCCCATCATATGAAAGATGATGAAAGCCTTTAAGGGAAATATAAATAACTCCCTCAAAGAAATACAGGAAAACAGGTAAACTGGTAGAAGCCCTTAAAGAGGAAACAAATGAATCCCTTAAATAAATACAGGAAAATGTAATCAAGTAGGTGAAGGAATTGAACAAAATGGTATAAAAATGAAAAAAATGGAAATGGGAACAAAAAAAAAAAACACAAAAGGAGGCATCCCTAGAGATAGACAACTTAGAAAAGATGTCAAGAATTACAAATATAAGCATCAAGAGCAGAATACATGAGACAAGAGAATCTCAGGCATAATAATACTACAGAAGATATTGACACATCTGTCAAAGAAAATACAAAGTGTAAAAAGCTTTTAACCCAAAATATACAGGAAATTCAGAATACAATGAAAAGATGGAACCTGAGAATAATAGGTATAGAAGAGACTAAGATTTTCAACTCAAAGGGCTAGTAAATATCTTCAACAAAATTATAGAAGAAAACTTCCCTAACTTATAGAAAGAGATGCCCATGAACATACAAGAAGCCTACCGACCCCAAATAGATTGGACCAGAAAAGCAATTCCTCCCATCAAATAATAATCAAAACACCAAGTGCACAAAACAAAGAAAGAATATTAAAATCATTAAGGGGAAAAGGTCAAGTAACACATAAAGGCAAACCTTTCAGAGTTACACCAGACTTCTCACCAGAGACTATGAAAGCCAGAAGAACCTGGGCAGACGTCAAACAGACCCTAAGAGAACACAAATGCCAGCCCAGGTTACTATAACCAACCAAACTCTCAATTACCATAGATGGAGAAACCAAGATATTCCATGACAAAAACAAATTTTCCACAATATCTTTTCAGCCCTACAAAGAATAATAGATGGAAAACTCCAACACAAGGTCAGAAGCTGTACCCTAGAAAAATCAAGAAAGTAGTCTTCTTTCAACAAACCCAAATGAATATATCCACACAAACATAATTCCAATAACAACAAAAATAACAGGAATCAACAATCCTTAATATCTCTTAACATCAAGGGACAAAATTCCCAAACAGACTGGATCATAAACAGGACCCAGCATTTTGCTGCATAGGGGAAAGACACCTCAGTGACAAAGACAGATACTACCTCAGAGTAAAAGGCTGGAAAAGATTTTTCCAAGCAAGTGGTCACAAGAAACAAACTGAAGTAGCCATTCTAATATTGAATAAAATCAACTTTCAACCAAAAGTTATCAAAAAAGATAAGGAATAACAATTCATACTCAAGAAAGGAAAAATCTATCAAGATGAACTCTCAAATCTGAATATCTGTGCTCCAAATGCAAGGGCACTCACATTCATAAAAGAAACTTTATTAAAGCTCAAAGCACACATTGTACCCCATACAATAATAGTGGGAGACTTCAACACCCTACTCTCATCAATAGACAGATTATGGAAACAGAAACTAAACAAAGATTCAGTGAAATTAACAGAAGTCATGAAGTAAATGAATTTAACAGATATCTATAGAACATTTCATCCTAAAACAAAAGAATATACCTTCTTCTCAGCACCTCATGGTACCTTCTTCAAAACTGACCATATATAGAGTCACAAAATAGGCCTCAACAGATACAAGAAAATTGAAATAATCCAATGGATCCTATCAGGTCATCATGAACTAAGGCTGGTCTTGAATAACAAAACAAACAAACAAAAACAAACCAGAAAGCCCATATACACATGGAAACTGAACAATGCTCTCCTCAATGATAACTTAAGCAAGAAATTAAATATTATTTTTTAGAATTTGATGAAAGTGAAGGCACAACATATCCAAAATTATGGGACACAGTGAAAGCAGTGGTAAGAGGAAAACTCATAGCTCTGAGTGCCTCCAAAAAGAAACTGGCAAAAGCATATACTAGAAACTTAACAGCACATCTGAAAGCACTAGAACAAAAAAAAGCAAATACACCAAAGAGGACTAGACAACAGGAAATAAACTTAGGGTTGAAATCAACCAAATAGAAACAAAGAGAACTATACAAAGAATCAACAAAACCAGGAGCTGGCTCATTGAGTAAATTAACAAGAGAGATAAACCCTTAGCCAAACTAACCACAGGGCACAGAGACAGTATCCAAATTAACAAAATCAGAAATGAAAAGGGAGACATAACAACGGAAACCCAGAAAATTCAAAAAATCATCATATCCTACTACAAAAGCCTATATTCAAAAAACTGTTTTGTTTTGGTTTGGTTTGGTTTGGTTTGGTTTGGTTTTTTGTTTGTTTGTTTGTTTTGTTTTTTGTTTTTTTGAGACAGGGTTTCTCTGTGTAGCCTTGGCTGTCCTGGAACTCACTCTGTAGACCAGGCTGGCCTCGAACTCAGAAATCAGCCTGCCTCTGCCTCCCGAGTGCTGGGATTAAAGAAATCGGGATGAAATGGACAATATTCTAGACAGATACCAGGTCCCAAAGTTAAATCGGGATCATATAAATCATCTAAACAGTCCCATAACCTCTAAAGAAATAGCAGCAGTCATTAAAAGTCTCCCAAGCAAAAAAATGCCCAGGACCAGATGGGTTTAGTGCAGAGTTCTATCAAACCTTCAAAGAAGACCTAATGCCAATACTCTTCAAACTATTCTACAAAATAGAAACAGAAGATCCACTCCCCGATTCGTTCTTTGAAGCCACAGTTAAGCTTATACCTAAACCAGAAGGACCAAACAAAAAAGAGAACTTCAGACCAATTTCCCTTATGAATATTGACGCAAAAATACTCAATAAAATTCTCACAAACTGAATCCAGAAAGATATCAAAACAATCATTCACCACAGTCAAGTAGGCTTCATCCCAGGGATGCAGAGATGGTTAAATATAAAGAAATCCATCAATGTAATCCACTATATAAACAAACTCAAAGGGGAAAAAAAACATGATCAACTTATTACATGGTGAAAAGCATTTGACAAAATTCAACACCCCTTCATGATAGAAGTCTTAGAAAGATCAGGAATTCAAGGCCCATACCTAAACATAGTAAAAGCAATATACAGCAAGCCAGCAGCCAACATCAAACTAAGTGGAGAGAAATTTAAAGCAATCCCACTAAAATCTGGGACTAGAGAAGGCTGTATGCTTTCTCCCTACCTATTCAATATAGTACTCAAAGTCGCCAGGACAACTTGACAACAAAAGGAGGTGAAAGGGATACAAATTGGTAAGGAAATACTCAAAATATCACTGTTTGCAGATGATATGATAGTATACCTAAGAGACCCCATAACTTCCACCAGAGAACTCCTAACCCTGATGAACAAATTCAGCAAAGAGGCTGGATACAAAATTAACTCAAACAAATCAGTAGCCTTTCTCTACTCAAAGGATAAATAGGCTGAGAAAGAAATTAGGGGAATGACACTCTTCACAATACTCACAAATGATATAAAATATCTTGGTGTGACTTTAACCAATGAGTTAGAGATCTATATTAGAAGAACTTTAAGTCTCTGAAGAAAGAAATGGAAGATCTCAAAAGTTGGAAAGATCTCCCATGCTCATGAATTGGCAGAATTAATATAGTAAAAATGGCCATCTTGCTGAAAGCAATCAACAGATTCAATACAATCCCCATTTAAATTCCAACTCAATTCATAGAGTTAGAAAGAAAAATTTGCAACTTTATTTGAAATAACAATAAACCAAGGAGAGCAAAAACTATTCACAACAATAAAAGAACTTCTGGGGGATTCATCATCCCTGACTTCAAGCTGTATTACAGAGCAATAGTGATGAAAACTGTGTGGTACTGGTACAGAGACAGGCAGATCTATCAATGGAATAGAATTGAAGACCCAGAAATGGACCCACACACCTATGGTCACTTGATCTTTGACAAAGATGCTAAAACCATCCAGTGGGATAAAATGACAGCGTTTTCAACAAATGGTGCTGGTTCAACTGGCAGTAGCATGTGGAAAAAATGGGGTACAGAGCTAAACAGAGAATTCTCAATTGAGAAATCCTGAATGGCTAAGAAGCACCTAAATGTTCAACATCCTTAGTCATAAAGGATGACATAGATGTCATACAAATCAAAACAACCCTGAGATTCCACCTCACACCAGTCAGAATGGCTAAGATCAAAAATTCAGGTGACAGCAGATGCCGGCTAGGATATGGAGGAAGAGGAAAACTCCTCCATTGCTGGTGTGCTTGCGAGCTGGTACAACCACTCTGGAAATCAGTCTGGCAGTTTCTCAGAAAATTGGACACAGTACAACCTGAGAACCCAGCTATAGCACTCCTTGGCATATACCCAAAAGATGCTCCAACATATAACAAGGCGCATGCTCCACTCTGTTCATAGCAGCCTTAATTATAATAGCCAGAAGCTGGAAAGAACCCAAGTGTCCTTCAACAGAGGAATGGATACAGAAAATGTACATTTACAGGATGGACTCAGATATTAAAAACAATGACTTCATGAAAATTCTTAGGCAAATGGATGGAACTAGAAAATATTATCCTGAGTGAGGTAACGCACTCACAAAAGAACACACATGGTATGCACTCACTGAGAAGTGGATATTGGGCAAAAAGTTCAAAATACCCAAGATACAACTCACAGACCATATGAAGCTCAAGAAGAAGACCAAAAAATGGATATTTCAATCCTTTTTAGAAGGGGGGACAAAATACAGGAGGTAGAGGGTGTGAGGGACTTGGCAAGAAGAAATGAGGGAGAGGGGGAAAGGGGCAGGATCAGGATGAGAGGAGACAGGGATGATATACAGTCATAAAATTGAACAGAGGTGTATAGCAGTGGGGTATGGAGAACCAGTTGTAGTTACAGAAAGTTCCAGATACCAGAAAAGCAAGAGGCTCCCAGGACCCAACAAGGATGACATTAGCTGAAATACCCAACAAAGGGGAGAGAGAGCCTGTAGAGAGCATATCCAGAGGTTAGGAAACATCCCTGGTTGAAGGATGGGGCCACCCACTCATCTTTAAATTTTTACCCCAGAATTTTTCCTGTCTAAACGAAATTTGAGAACAAAGTGTGGAGCAGAGACTGAGGGAAAGGTCATCCAGAGACTGTTCCACCTGGGGATCCATCCCATATACAGTCACCAAACCCAGACACTATTGTGGATGCCAAGAAGTGCTTGCTGACAGGAACCTGATATAGCTGTTTCCTGAGGTGGTCTGGCAGAGCCTGACCAATACACATGCAGATGCTTGCAGCCAACCATTAGACTGGGCACAGGGATCCCAATGGAGGAGTTAAGGAAAGGATTGAAGTCGGAGACCCATGGGTTGAATTAAGGGAAGGTTTGAAGAAGCTGAAGGACAGGGTGACCCCATAGGAAGACCAGCACTCTCAACTAATCCAGACCCCAGAAAGCCCCCAGAGCCTGAGCCACCAACCAGGCAGCATCCACAGGCTGGTCTGAGGTCCCTGGGACATATATAGCAGAGGTCTACCTGGTCCAGCCTCAGTGGGAGAAGATGTGCTTAATCCTGTAGAGACTTGAGGCCCTAGACAAGGAGGAAGTCTGGTGGGGGGAGGAATGGTATAAGGAACTGTGGGAGAGGGGACTGAGGGGGGGGGAACAACAGATAGAATGTAAATAAATAAAATAAAAAACTTTATTTTACATTCCCTTTTATCCTAAGAAAGAGTCACTGAAATTCCCATAGACATGGAATATATATCCTAGAATTATTTATAATGCTAGAAACGTTTGACACAACTTCACCATCTGAGGATAGGAAATAGATTAAAATGCAGATTCATGTAAATTTAATTTTAATCAATTGATAAATAATTCAGATTTTTCTAGTGTTTATATTGTTATAAGACACTTCATCAGTTGGATCTAACTTTTTCAAGTATTTTGGTTAGGATTGTGTGAGGACTGTTCTTATTTGACTCAGTAAGTGGATATTTCAGCCAGGGACATTGAACAGTAAAATCCTAGGCTAGGTTTTTAACCTATGCTAACTCTCACTCTGTTTGAGGTTTTCTGACATTAACAAAAGCAACAGCTTAAGAGGGAGAGAAGAGAAGGGGAATCGAAGGGAAGAAGGCAGGAGTGAGTGGGTATGTGGAGGAACACCCCCGTAGAAGCAGCAGGGGGATGGGATAAGGAGTTCCCAGGAGGATGGAAACCAGGTAAGGGGATAAAACTTGAAATGTAAATCAATTTCAATAAATAAATAAATAACCGAGAAAGAAGAATATTAAATATCTAAGTTATAAGCAAAGGTCTAATGTAGATGAATGCATGTTTTTTAAAAAGCTCTTACCTTCAGCCCATGTTCAAATCATCACTTTGCAGCCTCCCTTCCCTCAACTCTGAACCCAACTCTTACCATCTTCCTAGAATCTCACTGATACAGTAATAGGGACAAAATGTTAAGACCAACACGCTCAGCTGTAAGCATACCCTGAGATGAATTCTCCATTTCCTTAAATGAAGAGGAAAGAGAACTGTGCATAGCTACCTGAACGCTCTTTGAGAAATGATAGCCACGCAGAGTGTCTTGTGACTCTAATCCCAGTGCTCAAGAGGCTGAGGCAGGAAGATGGCATGAGTTTGATGCCAATATGAGTTAAGTCTCAGGCCAGTTTCAGCCCAGAGTGAAACCCTGTCTCAAGAAATAAAAGAGATGAAAAGGAGTGGGGGGGGGGGGAGAAGAAAGGGAAAGGAGGGGAAGTGAGGGGAAAGAAATGAGTAAGAAATGAAATAGAAAACAACAGCAAAAGGCTTAGCTAAGATGCACATGATTAAAGTTGTATCTAATCTACTTGGGATCATTTAGTCCTTGAAAGAAGGCCCTGTGGGTCAAGGATCAGAACTGAAGCCGCCCCACATCCTTCTCTACTTGCCACAGTCTTAGAGTATGGAGATGTATCAAAAGCCTCTTCTGGATGCTTGTTTTAGTAAAGCATTCCTCTCTAATACATTCCTTCAGTCTTCACATCAAACAACCCAGTACATGTACTTCCCTCCATGCAAAATACCTGTGCTTAATTTAGAGACATAGGTTTGATATAAGTGTCATTTGTTATTCATACAGTCCTTGACAAGCAATCTAAACTTTGTCTAATTTCATGTCCTTAAAATGGACATGATAAGCAAAACACCAACACTACAGTTACATGAGCAAGCCAGCAGCTGTTATCTGGTTCAGTGTTTGGAACACAAGAGTCAGAACTCTGTTCTTTATCCAGTAACGTTACTTAACCTTGGCAAGTATCGTTTTCCCTGCACACCTTAACGTTAACAGTAGCATTTCTTTTATAGTCATCTCATGGGAAATAAAATGATCCCCCATCAATCATTTCATACAAATGTTGCTGTAAGCAGATTATTTACCAGTATTGCTATTATTAAGAGTGTGCAGTACCCCATTTCCCCCTCCCTTTCGACTCTGAGAGAGTGCATCCCCATCAAGTCTCTACAGGATTAGGTGCATACTCTCCCACTGAGGTCAAACAAGAAAGTCCTCTGCTACATATGTGCCAAGGGCTCAGACCAGCCATACTCTCAACCAAAGAGAGCATGCTCTTTGGTTGCTGACTTAGTCTCTGGGAGCTCCCAGGGGTCCAGGTTAGTTGACATCATTGGTCTTCTTATGGGGCTGCCATCCCCTTAGGCTCCTTCAATCCCTCCTCTAACCCTTCTGTAGGGGTGCCTGGCATTTTAATACAATGTCTTGTGTATAAGAGATATTTAATAAATCTACAGTTAATGAATTGGTAGCTACCATGAGAAAAAGTGGACACTGTCCTAATTGACAGAAGAAAGACGATGGGAAATGTTAAATCAGTGAGCGGGGGATGCGTTATACAATGCTCTGATGGATACACCTTGGGCTTGATCCATGGGTCATGTCTGTCCACATATAGGATGTTTGTGAGCAAGGAAAAAGAGAATTAAAGAGACATAGATCCCATGAATGGGAACAGATAGCAGAGAGAACTAAAGGAGACCTATTCAATTTCCAAATGCAAGATATGGAAAAGCTTTTTCAATTTTTCCAACAATTATAATGAAAAGATTGTGCTTGTATTATGTGATTATTAAATAAATATTCAGCCAGTAAACCAATAAACTGTGTGTGTGTGTGTGTGTGTGTGTGTATCATGAGCATTTGATGTTTGTAAATAGTTGTGAACTATGATACAATAATTTGTCCCTTGTTCACTGCAGTATTTTGTGTTCTTTCAGCCAAACTATTTTGTTGTAACCAAATTGGTTATCATTTTGCTTACTCCCCAGTTCTTTGTCACCAATCTTAGTTCATAAATTCCAATGGCCTTTCAAAAATAAAGTTCATCTTCAAAAAAATGAAAAATTTTCAACATTGAAGAGGTTCAAAACAATAGAGAAATCAAAATTCAAAGCCCACAAGAGTCTCTCTTTGAAACCTGTTTCCCTAAAGTTGGATCTGGTAAAGGATACATCATAATAGTAAATCTGGGACCCAAAGTAGATGGTAGATAAGGATATTTTCTATTTGTTACCTTTGGTGATTTTTTTTTTAATGGAGATGGCATACTTAGAATAACCTTGAACTATCTCTTTCACCAGAAGGTATAAGTACCCTTGGGGAGGCATAATTTTCGTAGAGTATAAGCATTTCAGTAGTGTTAGGAGCAGGTGTGGCGGCAGTCCTAAAGGCGCCAGGGACTGCAGCTAAGTCATATGACTTGCACCTGACTTCCTCATATAAGACACAAACATCTTGAGTGCTGCGCAGGTGTACCAGGATACAGGTGAATCCAATTTGGTGGAGATTTGCCCCTGCTGCCCTGATTAGCTGAAGCCTCGTGACTGGCGAGGGGGCGTGGCCTGCGGTGCGTGGATGAGAGAGAGTATAAAAGGAGTGAGAGGCCCAGGGTTCGGGGGAGATATAAAAACAAGGGAGATATAAAAACAAGGGAGATATAAACAAGGGAGAGATATAAACAAGGGAGATATAAACAAGGGAAATATAGAGAAAGAAGAAACAGGACTGAATAAATGTGTGCAGAAGGATCCTGTAGCAGCGTCGTTCTTCCTGGCCAGTTGGGCTCGCGTAAGAGTTGGTGCCGAAACCCGGGAAAAGAAACATCTTCAGGCAAGAGCGAAGACCCCCTGCTACAGGGAGGATTCAGAACTGCATAACGGGGAAGAAGGGGTTAATAAAGGTTCCCGTAAAACAGACTGTTGAGAAGGATCCGGCGTGGATTCAGAACTCTTCAGCTGGGGAACGGTACTGATGAAGAGAAAGAAGAGAGATGAAGACTGAATAAACTGCTGTTAGAAGGACTGGTGGTCGCGTCGTTCTTGCTGGTCGAGAGCGGGCGCGACAATTGGTGGCCCGTACGGGGAACCGACTCCCCCACCGAGTTCAGAACTTTCAGCAGTCAGTGGTTGCCAGCAGCGTAAGTTCACGGACCAGACGGAACCTCTTTGGGTGCCAGAGAGATTGGTGAGACGCTGCAAGAATGAGGATCCTGATCCAGTTGCCCCTGTGGATGTGGTGGATATTCCCACAAGCACAAACGATGGAGCCGAGATGGGAGATCCTTTCGGTGTTCCAGAAGCCGATACCAGCTCGACATAACATTCAAATTTTTCCACGCTTTTTGATCCCTGAATTCCCCTTAAAGAGATAGCCCCTCTGGCTATCTATCCCTTGCTTCAGGGAAGATGAGCGGGGATGAGAGCCCTGGGATGTATGCTTGTTATAGTGTGTGTGTGTTTTGTGTTTGGCACATGTGTTAGGTGCAGAGTGTGCGGCCCGCACTTTCGCCATGGTAGCGTAGGCTTTTGCTGCAGTGGAGGCGGGACAATCTCCTCAGATTCGGTTTGCCGCTCTAAAAGAAATAATGCTGCTTTATGCCATGGGTTGCGAGGCTAAGCACTGCACAGAGGATAGCTTGCTGTTGGCATCCTGTGGAAGGCACGTCTGATTGCATGAAGGTTCAGTGTCCTAGTTCCCTTCCCCCAGGAAAAACGACACGGGAGCTGGCCAAGACCTCTCTGGGTGATGAGCCTAAGAGATGGTTTTGTGTAGGGCCCCTATGCTTGCACACTGGGGATCAGACCTCTACCTTCACCCATGAGGCTTGCTTGCAGCAATTAAGATCTGGCCATAGGTTAATTAACATCCTGGCCTTTTGATGCACCTGCTGCAAGCAAAACACAATCTCCCCAGGAGTGGCTTGGCATGATTGAGAGGTAGTCAGTGATAAGACTCCCTGGGCATGTCACCAACCTAAGACAGGGATCAAACCAATGCTGTTTGTCACCCAAGGACGGGTAAGGGGCATGGCTGCGGGGGGCTATCTACAGACATTCTCTCTGCCAGAAAAGAAAAAAGGGGGAGATGTTAGGAGCAGGTGTGGCGGCAGTCCCAAAGGCGCCAGGGACTGCAGCTAAGTCATATGACTTGCACCTGACTTCCTCATATAAGACACAAACATCTTGAGTGCTGCGCAGGTGTACCAGGATACAGGTGAATCCAATTTGGTGGAGATTTGCCCCTGCTGCCCTGATTAGCTGAAGCTGCGTGCCTGGTGAAGTGGCGTGGCCTGCTGTGCGTGGATGGGAACTGAGAGTATATAAGAGTGAGAGGCCCGGGTTAGAGGGAGGATTATTATTCGAGAGAGGATTACTATTAGTGGGGGAGATATAAAAACAAGGGAGATATAAACAGGGGAGATATAAACAGGGGAGATATAAACAAGGGAGATATAAACGAGGGAGATATAAAAACAAGGGAGATATAAAAACAAGGGAGATATAAAAACAAGGGAGATATAAACAGGGGAGATATATGGAGAAAGAAGAAACAGGACTGAATAAATGTGTGCAGAAGGATCCTGTAGCAGCGTCGTTCTTCCTGGCCTGTTGAGCGCGCGCGAGAGTGTAGAGAGTTTAATGTTCCTTGGACTGCATGATGGGCTGTGGGAGGGGCTGTCTCTGTGATCCAACATTATCTTTCATGGCTCATCAGAGCTTTTTTACAGGGACATTTTCTTCAACTCGGACTTTTATTAAAGCTACCTTTTGTTTTCCTAATGAGTTATACTTAGCAAAGTTGAATGGCCAGTCTTGTGCTTTTAAAAAATATGCTCTATTATCAGGACACAAGTTTGTGAAAAGGCAATTATTCAGCCTTAGCACTTCTATGCAATCCTGGCGTGACAGTCACATTAAATCTCCTAAGTTGTAAATGTTCTCATTACTCATGGAAGACCAGTGGGCACTATAAAAATAAATCAAAAACCATTTATTTAAGTTCATTTCAATTTAATAAAGTCTTGACTTCATAAGATTTCTTCAGAACTGAGACAGATGATTCTGAATTAAAAGTTTTTATTTTTCCATTATGGCAAAATGCTTTAAATTTTTTCCTTCTAGAGCATCATGCCCCCCAAACTTCACTGAGCTTAATAATGCTTAAGATTTCTAACTGATGTGGATTCACATCAATGTTTCCGCAAATGGAGGTGTCTCTGTTATTTGTATAAAATGATGAAGATGGAAATAAACAGACCTGGATGTGCACATGAAGAGACTTCTAAGCAGCTCTAACTGCTGGATATCTCTGCTTCACAGTTTACTGAGAGGGATCAATATTCTCCCTTATAGCAAACCTGCTCCTTTATTTTGGAAATGAATCATACCCATTGTTATCAAAACACGTTGATAACACATTGTTATCAAAAAGAAATAGGGACTTATCTTAAGCAGTATGAAATGCAGAACTGTAATCGTCTTAAATAAATGCCACTCCTATCCAGAGCTATTAGAAATAAGCTGATAGTCTTATAGTGCCCATCAGTTATGACACACCTCACTTCAACAGAGGTCAGCAGCATCCTTTCTCTCACAGGTGGGATGTTTATCCACTGCGTTCAGTGTAGGACTCACTGGCAGAGTAAGGCGTTTCCATTCTTGCTCCAAGGTGTGCTTGTTCAGTTTCACAGGTCTCTGAGACACAGAATTAGCATCATTGATCAGATGGCATGGAAATATAAGTTGGGAAAATTTTGAGAAATCTGAAGAAGCCCTTCATGTGTCAGCCGCCCACATTTTTCTCTCTCTATTTGCACAGTCCTCTGTCACCATGTTGTAGCCAGAGAGACAGCATCGTTAGAAGTGCAGCAATCCATTGCTGTTTGCAGCTTTGCTGTTTGCATTGCTGATGCAGCCCATGTTAGGGCAGTCATGTCGGTGAAACTTTATGGATGTAGCTTCTGACATCCCTAAGAGACACAGTCTTATAGTAAAGTCACTCCTCTCTGACAATCCTTCCACGCCCTCTTACACAACACTGAGCTTTGAGCCTTGAGTGCAGGTTGCAGGCAGATCCATTGGGACTGGGCTCCATAAATCTGTGTTTTGATTGGTTGTGGTTTTCTGTAATGGTTTCCATCTGTTGCAAAAAGAAGTTTCCTTGATGAGGATTGATTATCAGATCAAATATTTAGAATGTAATTAGCGATTATACATGAGATCTCAATCCTACACAAAGAACAACAAACAGCTAAGGAACCCAGAGAGCTGGAGAAATCATCTTTCCCAGGAAAGAATATACCAATTAGCTATCCAATACCAAATGATCAACCCTGGAAACGTACATACAAATAGTGTTAAGCACATTGAGCAGGTTATATTATGCATTTAGGAATATATGTGTGTGCATATGCACATATACATGTAATAACAATTAATGAAATGAGAGGTCATGAATTTGAAAGAAAGAAGGGTGGAGTATATGAGAAGTTTTGTAGGGAAGAACGGGAAGTGGAAATGATATAATTATAATAGAATATGAAACAAACAAAATAATTGACATAATCTAATTAAAATCTCAGAGTGATTGATAAGAAGACATTTCTGGGTGTTACTAAATTGTTCTTTTCATTACAATAGGTAGAGGGAAAGGTGAAAAGAGGGCATGAAGGCTCCAATCTTCTCCCTGACCACAGTCTAAAGCAAACTGGCAGTTCACCTGCACACACATACATGCACAGGCATGCGCGTGTGCACACACACAAACACAGAAAGAGAGAGAGAGAAAGCAAAAATAACAACAAAATATATGTTTATCTTAGTCTGGAAATGTATACATAAAGAGTTGATGCATTACTGATAGCAATATATGCATACCAATGGCTTAGTTGTACATGTATATTATTGTACTATGTGAGCTGAAAGTTCCTAGAATCAGTGATGTCCTATAGCAATAAGCACACCTGAGACCCTAATCTTGCCTTCTCATCCCACTGTTCTCAATAAAAGCAAACAGAGCTTATTGGAGAAACAGCTTATTCTAGGGCCAGAGCAGAAAATATACAGGGAGAGTTTTTGTGAGAACAGAAAGTAAAATTGTAAACAGGAAAAGAAAAGGTTACATTGACAGAAAAACGTTACAGACGCCAACTGAAACATTCCCAATGACAAGAGCTGAAACAACATGATTAACAAAATTAATTAGCGCTTCATTATAACATAACATACAAGAAAAAGAGTAAGCCCATTCTGAAATAAATAAATCATTAAACAAGTTGGCACATACAGAGCAGGGATAGACTCCTTCTGCAGAGAAACTGGAAATACATCTGCGCTAACATTCTACCTGAATTGAAGGAAAGCATAATCCTCATTTCTTAAATATAAGACATCCATTGGGATTTCTTTATAGTAGCATGGCGCAAAACTAGAGAAAAGGGTAGCTTTAAACTGAAAATATCTAAAAACAGTATTTAAGCCAGATTATTAGGGTCAACACTTATAAATAGTCTTGACATTACATAGCCCTTACATGGTTTAATAAAATAGCATTCTATAATCTCCCCCAAACCTACAACCACAGTCTAATCATGAGAAAACAATTTTTAAACTCCTAATAAATGGGAACCCTAAAATATTCCTTAAAATTGTTAGGACCCTGAAAATCAAAAAGAAAGTCTAAGAAACCACAATCAAGAGAACTCTAAAGAAGACACAACAGCAAAACTTGATGTGGTGCAGAAACTTAAGATGATTTCTTAAAGTCAATTAGTTACAAACAAGAAAAGGTACAGAAACATTAGGCGTTAGGCAATAATAAGGTATCCGTGCTGATTTATGAACTGTGACATAGCAATGTGTTACTAATAAAGATCTGATATGTGCGGTGGGTGCACAGAGGAAGGCAATATCTGCTCTGTTTTCTCTAAGTCTAAAGCTGCCTGCAAAACTAGTGTTGTCCTTGAATGGAGAGCCTTTGTTTAGCATGTGCGAGGCCCTGGGTTCATTCCTCAGAACTGAAAAATAAATTAAATTTTATAACTTTTCAGGGAACTCTCCTCATACAAAGCTTGGAGAAAATGTGGAGCTCTAGTAACAAAAAGAAAAATTCAATATGTTTTCAGAAAAATAAAATGGCAATGCTTTCCAAGTTGATAGGACTCAGATACATCAGCAGTAACTATGTGCTGAAGAAAAGGAAAATACTTTGAAATCTGGAGAAAAACAGCTAGTCAAGCTAAATCATTTTAAACCTGGCCAAACTGCTGTTCAGATTAACCACTAGCTCATATAATCACTTTCAGTTTTTAAATTCTTTACTACATTTTATAAGTGTGTGTGTGCATGTGCGTTCATGCATGCGTGAGTGTGTGTGTGCATGAGTGTACGAGTGTAGAAGTTAAAAGACAGCTTTCAGGAGTCAGCTTTTGCCTTTCATCCTGTGGGTTCCAGGAATTGAACCCAGGTCATTAAGCTTGGCAGCAAGTGCCTTTACCTACAGAAGTTCCTTGCTGGCCTCTAAAAACACTTTGGAACTCCCAAAGACTCAGAAAAAAAGCATCTATTCTTCACTAAAGAAGTATTAAAATGTAAAAGAAAAAATATGAAGAGCAATATGGAAATTGGGGCACAAAAATACAGAACCAAATCCAGGAGTAGAGTGAACTCTGGGGACACTTGGGTGTGCCTCAGAATGAGGAGCACGGCACAAAGAAGGACTGGGTGTCAGAAACTTCGAGAAAACAAAATTGAATAAAAAAAATTAAATTCCTATGATAAAAAGAATCATGAAAATGTTGAGTCATTGTAGTGAGCAAAGAAATGTATGTTATGTTATGTTATGTTATATTATATTGTATTATGTTATATTAATAAGAATAATGTTTGCCTTATGTCTCAAGTTTTAAAACTCATTCAGGAAACAAAATGGAATAAAAAATCTTTCTATCTTCCAATATAGCTTCAAAGCTTAGTAAATAACATCTACATAGCTGACTGGGGAGAACATTTAGAATGCATCTCTAAGACAAAGCATGGAAGGTTTAGAATAATAGAGTAAGTTTTAAATATTATAAGCATGGATAATTTCAAGTCATGACAAAGTGCATGCCGATGTGGAGGTTAGGAGAGGCGGTGAGGACCATCTCTCATGTCTGCATGCATTGTGAGAGACAACACCAAAGGAGAAGTGATGAAGAAACAGAAGTCTAATTCCTGTCCTGACGTCATCTAAGACAAACAAGAGGTGAGGTTGAGCCTGTGACTGAGAGTGGCAGAGCTGGGGAGACTTTGGGGGAATTGGGAGAAGACCAAATGAACTGGACTCACTGGACGTCAAGACACTGCTTAGGCAGTGAAGCTGATAACCAGGAAATGTTCATAGCCACACATTAGGGAAAATATTAAGTACATGTTACTCACTCGTTCATTTTCTTTTAAACTTTCAATTCAAAAAAATCACAAAACTTAGGTAATGTTCTAGTTATTTAATGTTCTTTAGTTGTTCCAAAGGATAGATGGAACTTACATAACAGTCTATGTGGTAGCTAATATTTCTGAGACTCCCACAGACCCATAAAGCAAAACACAAAAACAGCCAAACTGAGCTCAAAGCATCCTATTAAACAAGAAGAATAAATTAAATATTTTACTTATAACATACAAAGGGGGAAAGCTAGGGAATACAAATATATGGAAAGAAAGAAAGTAAAGACAAAGTCCTGTTATTTTTTAATAAGTGAATATGGGATGACAGAAAATACAGCTGATACCTAATGTAAAATTAATGTTCAAGTGTAAGATAAAAATATTATTAGCACATTAGATCATCCTAGCTTGTTTTGTAAAGATAAAATATAGGTATATATAAAGAATAATATGTAAGTTATATTAATATGTATAAGCTATGTAATGTGTAAATAGTATGTAATGGTATGTAAATATGTAAATAATTGTGATATTAACAAGGAATATCACATCACTGAAGAAATGACATCATTCTTAATTATGACAGACAAGCTGAGGAGAAAGGGAGCAATTTAAGTGCAGACCTCATCATCACAAGGGCTGTATAAGCCATCCCAACAGTACAGTAAAACAACATTAATTAAGAACCATATTTAAAACAGTAAAAAAAAAAAAAAAAAAAAAAGGCCAGCTATATAAAGAAAAGAAAAGGCTATTTCAGCAGCAAGCAAGCTGAATAAAGAGGAAATTCCCAGAAAGCAGACATTCAATGAACTGTAGTTACAGTAGAAGGAATTGCTACACACTGGAAACCAATAGGGCCTTTCCATTCCTGTGGTCTCTGAAATAGATGTTTAAGAGGGGACTGAGAGTTCAAGGCTTCACAATAGCAGAGATGGGGGGAGGGGTGGGAGAAGATGGAGGGGGAGGGGGAGGGAGAGGGAGAATAATGAAGGGAGCAAAACTTGAAGGGGCAAAGACAAAGAGACCTGGACCTTAGTACATACAACACTGGTTCCCTCTAAGAAAGCATTCCTCCCCTAGCTGACTGTAGACTCACGTCCTCTGAGGACTGGTTAACAAAGAGGAAATTTCCAATGTTTTTGCTGTTTGTTTTTGTTTTGTCTTTAGCACTGCACCGCAGTGAATATGGAAGAAAGAGATATTTAAAAGGAAGCCATTTCCAAACTGCACTGCCCTTCATTTCTATGAGGCTGATCCTGCTGACTGCTTGACACACAGGCTGGAGAAATCAGGGCGAAAGGCTCTCTGGTTGGGATGTGGTAGCCCATCCATCCTCAGCTTTATTTGAATGTGCAAATTCTGAAGTCCCCAGTCACTGAGACGGAATACAGTTTTTGCCTTTCAAAACAAGATCAAGCCAGAGTTTTATGTCCCCCCTAGGATTCCCAGAGTCTTAGAGCCAGGACACTCAGAACACTGAAGAAAGAGAAACTGAAAAGGCTGGGCCTGGCACAGTTTCACGGTCTAATTAAGGTGGAGGCAGGAAGCGAGTCTAAGATTCTGAGCGTTTTCTTCATAAAAATTTGCTTAGGAAGGTGATTGTGCTCTCAGGTCTGCCCAGCACATCTGGTAGGAAAGAACAGCCACCTCTATTTGCATCCTATGAACAAGTTCAAAACCTAACGTGCAGTTTGGGACGGACCAAAGAAAAGGAACCAACAGCTGACTGACTGAAACCTTCTCTATAATTAGCAAGTAATCGTATATAGAGGAGAGACGAATCATGCCATAGAGAGGACGTTTTTAAGAGACAGGTGCGGAAAGAGATGCAGAAATTACTGAGCAGGAAACAGTTCCTTGGAGACCACGGGTGTGATATGCCAGAGTGGGGTCAAGACAGAAGGTCTCTGACAGAGGTGAGGACTGAGAGAACAGAAAACAGTGTGGCGCAGAGACGAGGGGAACACAGGCACGTTCTTCTCTGTTAGCTCAGGGGCTATGAACAGACCTGCAAACTCCAGGCAAGATGGTCAGAAGTCCTTCAACTATGCTGACATTTCCTGCAAGTTCTGAGCTAACGAGCCCTACCTAAGATGGAGACTGCCCCTCAGGCAAGCGGTTGGAAGGAAGGAAACATCAGTATGTGTGAACCATAAAGGAAAAAAAAAAAAAAAAACCACACATTTACCTTCAGAAATTTCTAACCTAAGAATAGAATTCTTTTCAAATTGTTAATTAGGTTTGGCTTTAGATAATACTGCTTGAAGATAGCAAGACCTTTAATTCCGGAATCCTCAGGTTCTAATAGAAGCCAGTGGTTGGATGCCTTTTGTGGAACCTCGAATCTTTAGATCAAGATATGATTTGACAAGGTAAGTCTGTTAGCAGCAGGATTTACCCTACAGTGCAGATCACAGGCAGACTAATGCACTGCCTGTCTCCCTGACAAATGCATTCTTACTTCTGATGCTTGGTTGACACTTCATGGGTGTTGAATCCTTCTTCTTTCAGTAATTAGCCTAGGGAGAACAATTACAAGATCTGTACACCACAATCCCTACCCCTCCTAACTCCTTTGAAGACCTTGCTAATCAATCTCCATGTTCTCTGCTGCCTGAGGCAGGACTCAACCTCATAACGCCATTCCACGAGCCAGAAGCTGGCACGGGAGGAAATAGCTGCTCTCTACCTGTAAGCTGTTTCATCATTTTCTTGATGTCTTACTCAAAAATTAGCAATTGGTAATTATACTCCAGCCAAATATAATCGCTGGGGCTGGGGGCAGTGTGATGGGTAGACTAGAAAATGTAGATCAAAGAGGAATTCTTTTCTATGACTGTGGAAAATCTGAGTGAAGGATCATGCCATGATGCACAAGTTCATAAGTGTGCAGGAAGCAATGCTTTGGTAACTTTGCTCTCGGGCTTTTGAAAGCAGACACTCTTGTTCTCACACTGCCAGCAGGAGCTCCGGATTTCTCATCTTAACTTAAGGCCAAGCAGCTCTCCCATTATCCCGTTAGCCCATTATCCCGCTGGACCACTAGGCTGGGGCAGCTCTCCCTTTATCCTGCTGGGCTAGATGGGATTGCCTTCGTTCTTTTCCCAGAATTTCTGCTGTGAAAATTTGAGTTGAAATCAAAAGTGTTTCGCCACTTGGAGTGAACAACCTTAGAATAACTCTATAAACAAATATTCATTCATATGTCTAAAAATATATATTTGCTTTCAAAATCATTTTACTATGGAAAAAAATCATTTCAGTGCAAGCTATGTTAATTGTATTTTAGTTTATGAAAGCTGGTCTTTGCCACCAAAGACTGACCTCAAAGACATCATTGAGCTCTACTATAGAAATTTATTTCCCCCCTCCCCCCAAAAAAATTAGTGAGACTTTCTCAAAATGCAACCTGCTCTCTGAATGAATTAATATAGGTAGTGTATACCAATAGCACTCTAGTTCTGGATTTCTCAGATTTTAACTGCAAAAGTTGTTGTCCATACTTATGACTAGCATATATTTTATTAGGATGCCTCAAATTCTAGGAGATTTCACAAAAATACAATCTCTGAATTAACATAAGCAAACCCTAGTGCAGAAGACCACACAGAAGCAATGAAATCAATTTTAGACAGCCTTGACTTTTACCTTATACGTTGCATGCAAGTCTTCCCTTGAGGTTTCTTTAACATTATAAATTATTGCCTGTAAAAATGCTAGGTCAGAGCATCCAGCTTATAGGAATACTAGTTCTTTTAAACAAATTGATCGTACTCCACTCAAAAGGTCTGCTCTATTTTTCTGCCATCTATTTTAAAGTTCATAGCTTTAATTTGGAAGATTAATAACAAAGTTGACAACAGTTTCCATGTCAATGTGTCTTTTCTCACAAACATGTTTGGGAGTAGGACATCAGGGCCTGGAGTGATAGCTCAGCAACTAAGAACACTTGCTGCTCTTCCAAGAGACCCAAGTTCGAGTCCTAACACCCTCTTCTGACATCCCCAGGCACAAAGCATGTACGTAATACACAGACATACATGCAGGCAAAACACCCATACACCTAAAATAAGAATTTAAAACAATGAAGTTTTGAGTCAGAAGTATGTGATCATGTTATCATTTACTAAAACACACACTAAAATATTTTCTGTCAAACATAATTTGACCAAATGGGGAGCAATGTAGCCAGAGATAAGCATTCAAAATGCAGCAATCAAAATGATCAGCTAACATTCAAATGCTACTCAAACACTGCACAGTTTCAACAATTGTTAGCTAAGATAAGACCATGTGGTATTTGCTAAGTAAACACCATGAAATTTAATTGCACTGTTTGCATCATTGATCTTAAAAGTATCTAATCATTGTTGGGGACATTCTCTAGCAGGACAAATAAAACATTACTTTCCAAGATTTGTTTATTTGGTGTTCTTTCCAAAACACATGGCAGCATATGCACTACTGGCAAAACTGAAGGTAAATGGAGCTGGTAAGTACCTTCTTCAGAGGCAGGAGTTCTGTGTAGATAAGGCCCAGACCTTCAGCTTCACTGTAGCTACCTTTGTAACCATAGCAAGTCCTTACATGTTTCTAAAACGGAAGCCCTCCCTCTACCATTAGAAAGCATACTGCCCCCACCTCTTGGAATCTTAGTAAGCACTATCATAGCCCTATAATGAGAGTCAGCCACAGAGGTAAGAGATAAAGAATATCAACAGTAGCAGAACAACTTCTTCATTATTTATCTCAACTTTATCCTATCAAACATTTCCTGTAAAAGAAAATTTTAGACTCAAAAGACCATGTGACGGTTTAAGTAAGAGTGGCCCACATAGACTCAGCTATTTAAATGCTTAGACGTCAGAGAGGGACACTACTTGAAAAGAATAAGGAGATGTGGCTTTGTTAAAGACTATGCAGGGGCCTAGCAAACACAGAAGTAGATGCTCACAGTCAGCTATTGGATGGATCACAGGGCCCCCAATGGAGGAGCTAGAGAAAGTACCCAAGGAGCTAAAGGGATCTGCAACCCTATAGGTAGAACAACATTATGAACTAACCAGTAACCCCCAGAGCTCGTGTCTCTAGCTGCATATGTATCCTAGTCGGCCATCACTGGAAAGAGAGGCCCATTGGACATGCAAACTTTATATGCCCCAGTACAGGGGAACGCCAGGGCCAAAAAGTGGGAGTGGGTGGGTAGGGGAGTGGGGGGGAGGGTATGGGGGAGTTTTGAGATAGCATTGGAAATGTAAATGAGGAAAATACCTAATAAAAAATGTTTTAAAAAAGAAAGAAAGTGTTGTTAGAGGAAGTGTGTCACTGGGGTTGGGCTTTGAGATTTCAAAAGGTCAAGCCAGGCCCAGTGCCAATCTCTCTTTTCCTGCTACCTATGAATCCAGATGTAGCCCTGTCAGCCAATTCTCCAACAAAGTATCTGCCGGGATGCTGCCATGCTCCATGCTGTGATGATAATGGACCAAACCTCTGAAACTGTAAGTCAGCACCAATCAAATGCCTTCTTTTGTAAGAGTTTCCAAGGTCATGGTATCTCTTCACAGCAATAGAACACTAACTAAAATAGATGATCTATTCCCGTTAATAGGGAAGCCTTGTTGTAGGGAAGACAAATTAGCGAGGAGGTTGAACAACACATAGGCAAAAGGTGATAGACAAAATGGAGAGTTTTTTTTAGTTTACTTAATCTGCAAATCTTTCTTTGCAGTCAGTTCAAAGGTCCTTTAAATTACAAGTACTCATAACCTATCCAGAGTCAAAGCTCAAGGCACAGCTTGAAGAAGGAAATAACATGAAATCACATAGATGCATTCCCTAGAATGGACTTGAAACTAAGGCCATTATCTTTGAAAGCCTTTATTTGGTGTGTTTGGTCTTTTATGTAAGCATCCTCAAGACCTATGGATAATCTGCCAATCTCAGTGCCTGACTGAGACAGTTAGAGAAGACAACTCACACAGCATCTCAGGGTAATAGGGGTATAGTTTCAGAACCTTCTTAGATAAATAGCCACAGATAATAACTTTACTTCTTTGAACTTTAATAACATTTTAATTGAAAGAAAACATCATTTGAATAAACCATTTCCGAATATAAAGCTTAATTTGTCCATAACAGCTCCTAACCTTGGCAAAACTGGAACTAAGAGGTATCTCCTGCGTTAGACAACTAAGTCTATCTTAGATTCAGATGAACCAAAATAGACTTAATGCTATTTCACTAATACATTATCATTTCCATTCATTCATACTGTATGACAAGGAAGTAACAATTCCATTTTTAAGTAAGGTAATAGAAGCTTATCACCTAAAGCTTATGGCTAACTATCTGTCTAGCTATGAGAGCATTTAAGGCTCTCATAACCACTGTAGCCTCTTTCCTAGTTGAGATTTTCCATCATCCTCTCACTGGATACTAAAATTGATATAACTGATGTCCTCTTGTAGTGATGCCCTTTCCTTTCTGCTGTGTCTTCTTGACTCTGAAATCAAGATACAAGGATGGTGACAATTAAGGCATTTTGCTTTTGCATGGTCTTCTTTTTTATTGGATATTTTCTTTATTTACATTTCAAATGTTATTCCCTCTCCAGGTCTACCCCCCAGAAAGCCCCGATCCTATCCCCCATCCCCCTGTTTCTATTAGGGTGCTCCCCACCCATCCACCCACTCCCACCTTCCCACTCTGGCATTGCCCTACACTGGGGCATCCAGACTTCTCAGGACCAAGAGCTTCTACTCCTATTGATGTCTGACAAGGCCATCCTCTGCTACATATGCAGCTGGAGCCATGGGTCCCTCCATTGTACTCTTTGGTTAGTGCTTTAGTTCCTGGGAGCTCTGGGGGTACTGGTTAGTTCATATTGTTGTTCCTTCTATAGGACTGCAAACCCCTTCTGGTCCTTTGGTCCTCTCTTTACCTCCTCCCTTGGTGACCCTGTGTTCAGTCCAATCGTTGGCTGAAAGCATCCACCTCTGTGTTTGTCAGGCTCTGGCAGAGCCTCTCAGGAGACAGCCATATCAGGCTCCTGACAGGAAGCACTTCCTGGCATCCACAATAGCATCCAGGTTTGGTGACTGTATATGGGATAGATCCCCAGGTGGGACAGTCTATGGATGGCCTTTCTTTCAATCTCTGCTCCATGTTTTGACTCCATATTTCCTCCCGTGAGTATTTTGTTCCCCCTTCTAAGAAGCAGAGAAGCTTCTTGCTTCTTCTTGAGCTTCTTGCTTCTTCTTGAGCTTCATATGGCCTGTAAATTGTATCTTGGGTGTTATGAGCATACCATGTGTGTTTGTTTGTGACTAGGTTCTTGGGTTACCTCACTCAGGATGATATGTTCTAGTTCCATCCATTTGCCTAAGAATTTTCATGAAGTCATTGTTTTTAATAGCTGGGTAGTACTCCATTGTGTAAATACACCACATTTTCTGTATCCATTCCTCTGTTAAAGGGCATCTGGGTTCTTTCCAGATTATAAATGGCTGTTATAAATAAGGCTGCTATGAACATAGTAGAGCAAGTGTCCTTATTTCATGTTGGAGCATCTTCTGGGTAAATATGGTATATTTAGCTGGGTCCTCAGGTAGTACTATGTCCAATTTTCTGAGGAACTGCCAAACTGATTTCCAGAGTGGTTGTACCAGCTTGCAATCCAACCAGCAATGATGAGTGTTCCTTTTTCTCCATATCCTTGTCAGCATATGCTGTCACCTGAGTTTTTGAACTTAGCAATTTTAACAGGTGTGAGGTCCTTTTGATTTTCATTTCTCTGATGACTAAGGATGTTGAACATTTCTTTAGGTGCTTCTTGGCCATTCAAGTTTCCTCAGTTAAGAATTCTCTGTTTATCTCTGTTTCCCATTTTTAATAAGGTTATTTGGTTCTCTGGAGTCTAACTTCTTGAGTTCTTTGTATGTATTGGATATTAGCCCTCTATTGAATGTAGAATTGGTAAAGATCTTTTCCCAATCTGTTGGTTGCCATTTTGTCCTATTGACAGTGTCCTTTGCCTTACAGAAGCTTTGCAATTTTATCAGGTTCCACTTGTGGATTCTTGATCTTAAAGCATAAGCCATTGGTGCTCTGTTCAGGAAATTTTCCCCTGTGCCCATGTGTTTGAGGCTCTTCCCCATTTTCTCTTCTTAGTTTCAATGTATCTGGTTTTATGTGGAGGTCCTTGATCTACTTGGACTTGAGCTTTGTACAAGGAGATAAGAATGGATCAATTTTTATTCTTCTACATGCTGACTGCCAATTGAACCACCACCATTTGTTGAAAATGCTGTCTTTTTTCCACTAGATGGTTTTAGCTCCTTTGTCAAAGATCAAATGACCATAAGTGTATGGGTTCATTTCTGGATATTCAATTCTATTCCATTGATCTACCTGCCTGTCACTGTGCCAATACTATGCAGTTTTTATTATATTGCTCTGTAGTACACCTTGAGGTCAGGGATGGTTGCATGGTCTTCCTTAGGTGTATGTTTTAAAATTGTAGAAGGCAAAGGCTAGAAAGTGGGAGTTATACTAGGAAATCACCTGTTTGTGACTTGGATGCTATGCAACAAACAGGGTTTAAATGCAGACTTTAAAGTCCTCCTCACATTTTGGGAAAACACTCTTCCTACATCATAATTTCTTTCAAGAGTGAAGTAATATAGATTCTTGGAGGCAATGTCTTATTATATTTTTGATATAATATAGACTTGATAAAAATTAGTCCTTATAGTATTACCATGGAATATTGAACATAAAGACAACAGACCTTCAAGCAAAAGCTTAAAATATTAACCAAGAATTCTAAGAAGATTTTTGATAGAAAATTCGTAGCTGCAGAAAAAGAAAGACAAACATACATTTATTAAACACATATTTATTTCCCAAATATTGGGTCAGTCCCTCATACTATTTTATTATATTCTCAAACCAACCCTGAATATAAAATATGGCTCTACAGCCAAGAAAACAACCTGAAAGATTTTACACCACTTTCACAAAACTATCTAGATTGTTTGAGACAAATACAAGATTCTAAAACAGATTGATCCAACTCCCAAGGTTATATTTTCATCAAAGCAGGAATCTGTCAAAAATATATTCAGTGAACACTTTCAGTGCCTGTGTCTGTTCAAAGGAATTAACTTGCATGGCATGAATAGAGGTCAGCTTATGTTATCATGAAGCATTCATAACAATTGCTCACCTCCAGCAAGAACACACAGCTAGCATTCCCAACCACAGAGGGATAAGGAGCTTGTCCATTTCATTGTTATAGCCCCATAGACAACTGTCTGATTTAATTATTCTGACCTTTGCTACCGACAAAAATGCACTTTCTAAGATAATGTAAGAAGAGCATTAAAGAAGCAAGCTTCTGCAATTCCTTTTCTTTTTAACAAAAAGAAACTTTGTAGGTGCCAATACATTTAGTGATGTGCCTTAAGGCAGATCACATGAAGAACAGGCCTTCGCAGCTGCTCTAACGTTAATATTTTACTGTTAGATGGCAGCTTCTCATCTGAGAGTTTCTAAGAGCTTTACAAATAATCTAATGTCTCTGCAGTCAACATTCTTCCTTTCCTCAATAAATTAAAACCTGTTTGAACACACAAGGGAAAGCACAGTGGTCACCCATGGCTTCAGTGCAGGCTGTGCCTGCCTCTGCAGTATAGCTGCATTTTCTTATATTACTGCTATAGCTCTTATCACATCACAACACAATTATTAATTTATATACCTTACTCTCCAAATAACCAGTGGGCAAATGGATGGTGAAGACTGTGTCTTACTCACTTTGTAGTAGTTTCAATTCAGTAACCATCTAATGAGCATACACCCTGTGTCCAGGGCCCAAGACAGATGGTTAGACTATGAAGACTAATGAGACATAACATTGGTCCTAGGAGTCTGTGGACAAGTGGATGATGCAGATAAATCAAGACAGTGTGGGAGAAAGTATAATAGATATTCAGACAGAACCCCTTAAGAGAGTAAGCAGACCAAACTCATCCTTCATGGTTCAAAGAGAAGGTATAGGCCAGTGATTCTCATCCCGTGTTCTCAACTCCTGACCTTTTCACAGGGGTCCACTAAGACCATTGGAAAACACAGATATTTGCATTATTATTCATAAAGTAGCAAGATTACAGTTATGAAATAGCAATGAAAATAAATTTTAAGGTTGGGGGATCACCACAATATGAGGAACCATAATAAAGGGTCCCAGCATTAGGAAGGTTGAGAACCTCTGAATGCCACTGAAGACAAAGCCCCATATATAGTGATCCGGGTAAAAGATAATTCTGACTCCCTAAGGGACATCAATCCAGGGAGGATGAAAATGTTGGGTTTGGGTCGATTCATACAAAGATCTAGACTGTGCTGAAGATTTGGATGTGGTGATATATGACAAAGTAGTAAGGGATCATTTAACTTTTCACTCTGAACAACTGTATTGACAAGCCACATGGAACATAAGGGGCTGAGAGTATATTCTGTACCAGTGCAGCATCTGCACACACAGCAGTAGACAAGAGAGAGAACGAGAGCCACAGCAGCCATAGCAGCAGACCTTCAACAAGGAGCCATAGCAGAAGACCTTCAACAAGGAGCCATAGCAGAAGACCTTCAACAAGGAGCCATAGCAGAAAACCTTCAACAAGGAGCCATAGCCAAGGCATTGTGTGCAGTACCCTCCAATTCCAAGCATTGTCTTCTCTTTTTTTACCATTTCAGGGTGGGAGCCAGTCTTATCTTTTCCTTCAGAACACCCGATACAACCTGGGAGCTCAGGAAGTATCTTAAAACAAAAAGGAACAGGATGAAAGACTTGCCTGTTGGAATGTCTCCTTCAGTTTCATCTCCCTAGCTTCCACAGTATAGTGGTCATAGCAGACTCTCCGTGCTTGCTCAGACTATTCACCCCACCTGTTCTAGTTCACACTCTCACTTCCCTTGCCATGGGGCTCTCATCCCTGATGATTTTCTTCTAAGCTGCCATTCATGTGCCACCACTCAGAAACCTCTTCAGGATATAAACCTCAGTCACCATTCATACCCTTCCAGAGTAGCTTCACTACATTGTGGCTCATCTCACTCCCACCCTGCCCTGAGATCTACCACATGTGACACAGCACCTGTCATAGCCTTCCATAGATCAGAGTTTACATTAGCAGCTCCTGACTCCACCTCAGATTATCACACCCAAGGCAGCAAGAATCTCTTATTTTTGCTGTCTAACCAGATAATCTCTTAAACTTTTCTGCGCTCAATCCACACAATGTGGATTCAATTAAAATGAATTTAAAATAGGCAGTTTTTTTTAATTAGATACAAGTATAATATCTATTCATAGGGAAAAATTTGAATTTACAAATGGTTTCTGGTTTTTGGTTTTGGTTTTGGTTTTGGTTTTGGTTTTGGTTTTGGTTTTGGTTTGGTTTGGTTTCCATTGAGGTGCGTGGAATTGAATTTAAAGCCTCACATGTTAATCAACTGCTCTACCACTGAGCTACAGCTCAGTTTAGTTTTAAATCATGATGCATCGCTGGACTAAATGCATGTGTTCCTTAGTACTTACGTATTAATTGTACCTCTCAATATATCAGTATCAATAGGCGAAGCTTCTGGAAAATGATCAAATCATGAGCTCAGAGCCCTAATGATAGGTTTAGTATCTCTACATGGGATTTCCATGGCCAGTGAGATGGCTGAAGATGTTTGCCATCAAAGCTGATGATCTAAGTTTGATATCTAGAAACCACAGGTAGAAAAAGAGAATGGACTTCTCCAAGTTATATGTTTATCTAGACAGACAGACAGACAGACAGACAGACAGACAGACAGACACACACACACACACACACACACACACACTAAATGTTTTTTAAAACATAAAAACAAACAAAATGAGAGAAGAGAGAGAGAGAGAAGAGGTGGGGGGAATATCAAGTGACTTGTTTAGTATGCTTGCTACTACATTGGTATCATAGACATTGCCATGTTACAAATCACACAACCATACTGATAGCCTGAAAGGTGAGAAACAATCTTTTGTTCCTTACTGGACTACTAATTTGTTATTTGATTACAGCAGCCCAAGTGACTAAAATCCAGTTCTAGAGTTTCATCTTCTCCCTCAAATTCCTCTGAGTTCCATCACGCTCAACCACATATTTATGCGTGTTATCTTTGCAATGCTGCACAGCTCTTTCCTCAAGTGAACCTTTTGGATTTTACTCAAGAGACACTTTCATCACTCCTATACGAGATCGCCTCTGTCCTTGTTGAGAACATTTGAGCATGAAATCTGCTGCTTCGTAGACAACTTCCACCTTAACCTAACGCTCACCTGTCTGCCACATCTGCCATTGTGAACAGGACTGATGTCCAGTGGTTATTGAATCTGCAAGACTTAAAATTAGCTAGGAAAATTGTTAGTTCTTAGTAAACGGTTTTTGAAGCAAATGAACCCTGAAAAGCTCTGCTTTCAACCCGAGAGATGTATAAGGCAATTCTGCTGTGACTTGTAAGAGTTTCTTGTCTCACAGATAAACTGTGACTAATCATTGTGTGTGGAGTTGGAGGCACGTAGGAACTCCACCATGTTTACACAGCCCAGTTGCAGTGAACCACCTTTTCCCCAATAATTATACTTGGTTTGTTTTATTTTGTTTTGTTTTTTAATTCCTCCAGCTCCTTCAGTTCCTGGCTGTGTGATCAGTCCAAATTTAAATGTGTCAGCAATCACTGGTTTTATGTGAATTATTTCCCTTAGACAGGCTGCTCTGTACATTTTGGGTGTGGCACAAGATTAGGTGAAGAATGTTTTCTAAGGAAGACCAGGGATTTTCATTCAAATATTGCACACAAGTATCTATGCATGCTGAAAATAATTACTAAAATCCTTCTGACTTAATTATGATGGAAGTATATGAAGCATTGCTTAGCTTAGATTCTATCGCACTCTGTGATATGCTTCTGACCATATCTTCACAATTACAACCACTTACTTCTTGGGGTTCTGTTTATTCCATTAAAAAAAAAATAACTTTCTAATTAGAAAGATTAACCCAGGTTGTGGAAGATTAAACAGAAAGCAAGAACTCTGGCTTTTCAATGCCAAGATCTCTCAACTCATTCCGAAACACACTCATAACATTAAAATAAAAGTGTGGTTATTAAATGTCCTTGTAAAACAAGAAAACTGCTTTAAGGTCTCCAATCTCAATGCAAAGATATGCAAAATGACACTTTCCCACTGCCAAGGTAATGCCTCCATTAATTATTAACACTTGATAATAGGCTCAAGATGAGGATTTCTCATCCACAGGAGAGAGAAATTGAGATACAGAATATTTAAACTGGAGCCCAGATCAGCCAGTCGTTTCCGAATACAGTGTAAGCACAGAGAAAATACCTACAAATGAACTGAAGCACTAAAATACAATTATTCTGATGACCATCACAGGTTTCCCCCATTAAGCCTACACTTGTCACTAAGTACTCAAAGTTTTAAGTGAATTAATAAATTAATTAATTAAGACTAAGCTAACTCTGAGCAACTCAAATCTGTAGTAAAAACAAAAGTCCTCACACATTTCTGTAAGTAATGTATTGTTACTTCTAAGTTATAGGTAAGGAAACTAAGTTTAAAAGACATGACCAGAATCATATATTGCCCAACATGTTCAAAACTGTGAAAGAGTCCTTGCTCTGACTGTGTGCAAAGGCCATGCTCTTATAACCTGACCAAGTGGAATCTTTTCTTTTCCAGGAGCTAAATGTCAGTGTTGTGATGAAACAGACTGCAACTGCCTTGAGCTTGAAAGGGGTCTTAGAACAAAGACAAACTAGGTTCATTCTTGATTATAATTAGATCTTTATGTCTCAAGAATTAGTCTATGCCCCACCTGTAGCCTTCACTACAAATGGCTCTGTACTGTCTGCTCCAGGAAACGGGAACCATGCCTTTGTTTCTAAAGGTTATTATGACCTCCTATTTCTATGAACACCTGTTGCTATGACCACCTTGTAGTGACTACCTTGTTATGAACATCTTACAGCCATGTCTTTGCTATGACGAACTTGTTATCCCTATGTTCTGCTTTTGTAACCTAGCAATTTGCCACCAAATCCCCCACTTATAAAACCTACTACCACCGGGCATGGTGGCGCACGCCTTTAATCCCAGCACTCAGGAGGCAGAGGGAGGCGGATTTCTGAGTTCAAGGCCAGCCTGGTCTACAAAGTGAGTTCTAAGACAGCCAGGGCTATACAGAGAGACCCTGTCTCAAACAACAACAAAAACAAAACAAAAACAACATCATCAACAACAACAAAACTATTACACCTGAGCTATAAAAATCCTTATCTTGCTCATATCCAATCTGATATCTTGAACCCTACCTTTAGGGGAAAACAGCCCACTTGTATGAATTAAAAAATAAGGCCATGACAATTTGGGCCAGTGGTCTTTCTCCTCACATTTGTGGTATTAACAGTTGCCCATGGAGTAATATTCCCTCTAGTAAGTCAAGATTCCAAGCAGATAGACATCTTTGTATGCTATAAGACTTATAAAGCCTAAGAGTGCAGAAAGGGGGCTGGATTATGATCAAAAAGATGATTTTAAGCCAGTTGTTAGAAGTAGATGCAATTATTATATAATTGGACATAGTTTATAAGTAGGTGACTTTAGTACTTGTAGGTTATTAACATTTTTAAGCCAGTTGTTAGAAGTGGATGCAATTATTATACAATTGGACATAGTTTATAAGTATGACTTTAGTACTTGTAGGTTATTAACATTTTCACACCCAGCCTCATAAGGTATTTTAGAGATTAGCTGTTGGTAGGGCAGAGATGCTTGCGGTCTATGGATGGAGCTGTCTAATCTTATCAAGTCTTCGTCTATGAGTGTTATAGACTTCCTAGGTCACATATAAATGTAACACTCAAAGCAAGTGAGATTTCTTTCTATCCCCAGAGTCCTTATCTGTAGAATGCCTGTGGTTGGCCTCAAACTGTTATTCCCACATGGGCTGAAATTACAAAATGTAAAATTTCATTTTGTTAAACAAGCACGTAAGGGAAAAGGTATCAAGTACCACTGGGAATAGCTTCATTAAAACAGTTCTGTCCTAAAACCCTGCTTGAGGGGGAAAAAGATATGTGCTCATATTTATACATATATATGTGTATGTGTATGTGTATGTGTATGTGTATGTGTATGTGTATGTGTATGTGTTTGTGTATGTGTATGTGTTTGTGTTTGTGTATGTGTATGTGTATGTGTATGTGTATGTGTATGTGTATGTGTATGTGTATGTGTATGTGTTTGTGTATGTGTTTGTGTATGTATGTGTATGTGTATGTGTATGTGTATGTGTATGTGTATGTGTATGTGTATGTGTATGTGTATGTGTATGTGTATGTGTATGTGTATGTGTATATGTATATGGTGACTCCACTAGATAGAGAAGAGCCGATAAAATGTTTGGAAAGAAATAGTGAGTAGGAAGTAGCACAGAAACTACAAGAAGACAATGAGAAAACCCTTTGTGTCTCCCCATTTCCTGACACTCAATGTTGTATGAATGTTAAAAGCAGGAAAGTAAACACAGCATTAAAAACTGAGTATCGTTATTATGCCTCTGTCTACAGCAGAAAGTATGCATACATTCTGAGAAGTAACTAACGCATTACCCAGACATAGAAACCCACTTAGGTCTGGCCCTCGAGGAACAAAGGATGTGAGTGCTGGTATGACAGTTGAATACAGTCACTTCGAGCATGACTATGCAGTCAGGAAAATATGGTTCTCTTTCTTTCCTGCTCTACAACTGAAGGTCCCCAAGTTAGCATCTCTGCAGTCTAACTCTCTGGCTATGAAAATAGTATGCGTTTGTAGTATAATGCCCATTCAACAATGTTAAATATATGAAAGACTTATCCAAGCTCAGGACTACTAGAAGGAAACCATGAAGGAACAATTGGCTGGTTCAAACTATTATAAACATACCACGGTTGTAATATAACAATGAAGTAATGAAGTAAAAGAATATTCTAGTTATTCACATACTGGTTGGCTTTTAAATCAGATAACTATAAACCAGATCTTCAAATTGACCTGGAGGATAATCCTACATGCTGTATAGTCAAAACAAATTTGTCTCCTCAGGAAAATCACCCCACGCAGCCCCACAGGGGAAAGGAACATACGCACCATCACCCACCTAGAGCTGGTGTTCCTGGGTGAGCCAGGATGTTACCGTCCTGTGCTGCCCCAAAACTCAACAGCAAATGGTTGGCAAAACCTGTCTTACACTAGCAAGATTTTGCTGAAAGGACCCAGATATAGCTGTCTCTTGTGAGACTATGCCGGGGCCTAGCAAACACAGAAGTAGATGATCACAGTCAGCTAGCTATTGGATGGGTCACACGGCCCCCAATGGAGGAGCTAGAGAAAGTACCCAAGGAGCTAAAGGGAACTGCAACCCTATAGGTGGAACAACAATATGAACTAACCAGTACCCCGGAGCTCTTGTCTCTAGCTGCATATGTATCAAAAGATGGCCTAGTCGGCCATCCCTGGAAAGAGAGGCCCATTGGACTTGCAAACTTTATATGCCCCAGTACAGGGGAACGCCAGGGCCAAAAAGGGGGAGTGGGTGGGTAGGGGATTGAGGGGTGGGTATGGGGGACTTTTGGGATAGCATTGAAAATGTAAATGAGGAAAATACCTAATAAAAAAAGGAAAAAAAATAAAACCACAATATCAAATTTAAAAAAAAATGATTCTGTGAAACTCATCTTTAATATCCTCCAGGCTTCTCTTGTGGAGACATAAATTTCAGTCAAGCCATTAGAGATGCATCACATATATGTAAAATATATAAAGGAAGTTTGTCTTTAAAGTGTATTTTGGCCAGTATGAAAACCTCATGAAGGGTTAAAAATATGCAATCTAAATAAAATGTGCTTGCCCCCAGATCATTGTTCCTATTAGAGAATATCACCTCTACAATATGCCCTCTTCCTTACCAAGAGCTCATGGGCCCTCACCTTTTATATTCCATCTCATCACTCAGGAGAATCCTACTGTAATATGCTGTCCCTAAAACTGCTTTATTTCTATAAGATGCTAGCAACCACCCCGACTGAGATAAAACATTGTTTTCCTAAACCATATTTCCAGCAAACACTCAGAAAATCTCAGAATCAAGTAAAGTATTTCCCAGAAACATATCTAGGGTGCTTGCTCCTCTCTGAGGCTGGAAAGAGAAGATCTTCCGGAATTCTGACTTAAAGAATCTTTCTGAAAGGGAAATGGAGGTTCAGTGGATCTGGGGTGAGTGGAGGTGAGGGTGCTGGGAGGAGTGGAGAGATAGGAGGCTGCTGCTGGGATGTATTGTACAAAAAATATTAATAATAAAAACTTTAAAATGACACACACAGGATGAGCTTCTTTGTCAAACCAAGTGCAAAACAATTTTTTTTTACTTCCACACAAAGTACATTAGTAAAATGTGGCACCTCGTTTATAAATCCCAAGCAAATTAGTTAAATATCCTTTAAGGCTATAAGATATATGTATGCATTTACATATTCTATGTACACATCCATCGTGTGAATGAAAACAGAAATGATATTTGCAGAAGGTCAAAGATAACTTCCAAACAGCTGTGCAATAGGCACTAACCAAAGATGTGGAAATAAATATAACTTTCCAACAAATAAGTGTAATTCAGGTCACAGCAAAATGTTCTTCATGATGTAAGTTGATCAAGATGTTGGGAAAATGTCAGAATTTGAAGCTGAACTTAAATCAGGGGCTTGATGGCATGGCGTTTCAATGTATCTCGTTCCCATTTAGCTATGAATATGACCTGAAATATCAGATGTGAAACTAAAACATCAGAAAACACTTACCCAGAGTTTCTCCTTTAGAAGAGTACCATGAAACAGATCCAACACTCAGTGCCACAGGGAATGCACTCATCCAAAAAGACTAAATCAAAAAGGTGTTAGCATTATGGATGTGTCTGGTGTCCACCTAATAAAGAGAGCCTTTGGGGGATAAAACATAATTCATCTAGTTATAAAATTTAGCCAAAATACAATATATTAAAATGTATCCCTCCAGAAGCAGTGACAGTTGGCTAATTCTGCTTCTTCAATAAAAAGGTTACTGAACAGCTGGAGACTCCTTGCAAATCTATGAAAAGTGAAGAACTTTCCAAGTGTGGAGAAAGTAACTAATGAGTGAGGAGAAAGAGTCCCATCTCACCAATTCTGCCTTCCCAAATATTGACATTGATCCCACACATAAGTTAGCCAGACCATAAATAAGTGCAATGAGTCACCTGATTAACGGTGTTGGTGGGTCATAGAGATGGGAGATTTTACTATCTGTGGTCTGCAAGGATACTATGAAGTGGTACCTTCATGCCATTTGGTTTTAAAACTATGCTGGCATAAAAACTAAAACATTCCACCTCACACCAGTCAGAATGGCTAAGATCAAAAATTCAGGTGACAGCAGATGCTGGCAAGGATGTGGAGAAAGAGGAACACTCCTCCATTGTTGGTGGGATTGCAGGCTTGTACAACCACTCTGGAAATAAGTTGGCGGTTCCTCAGAAAATTGAACATAGTACTACCGGAGGATCCCGAAATACCTCTCCTGGGCATATACCCAGAAGAGGTTCCAACCAATAAGAAGGACACATGCTCCACTATGTTCATAGCAGCCTTAGTTATAATAGCCAGAAGCTGGAAAGAACCCAGATGCCCCTCAACAGAGGAATGGATACAGAAAATGTGGTACATTTACACAATGGAGTACTACTCAGCTATTAAAAAGAATGAATTTATGAAATTCCTAGGCAAATGGATGGACCTGAAGGGCATCATCCTGAGTGAGGTAACCCAATCACAAAGGAACTCACACAATATGTACTCACTGATAAGTGGACATTAGTCCAGAAACTTAGAATATCCAAGATATAAGGTACAATTTGAAAAACACATGAAACTCAAGAAGAACGAAGACCAAAATATGGACACTTTGCCCCTTATTAGAATTGGGAACAAAACACCCATGGAAGGAGTTACAGAGACACAGTTTGGAGCTGAGATGAAAGGATGGACCATCTAGAGACTGCCATATCCCGGGATCCATCCCATAATCAGCCTCCAAACGCTGACACCATTGCATACACTAATAAGATTTTGCTGAAAGGACCCAGATACAGCTGTCTCTTGTGAGACTATGCCGGGGCCTAGCAAACACAGAAGTGGATGCTCACAGTCAGCTATTGGATGGATCACAGAGCCCCCAATGGAGGAGCTAGAGAAAGTACCCAAGGAGCTAAAGGGATCTGCAACCCTATAGGTAGAACAACATTATGAACTAACCAGTACCCCCCAGAGCTCGTGTCTCTAGCTGCATATGTATCAGAAGATGGTCTAGTCGGCCATCATTGGGAAGAGAGGCCCATTGGTCGTGCAAACTTTATCTGCCTCAGTACAGGGGTACACCAGGGCCAAGAAGTGGGAGTGGGTGGGTGGGGGAGTTGGTTGGGGACTTTTGGGATAGCATTGGAAATGTAAATGAAATAAATACCTAATAAAAAAACAAAGTTTAAAAAAAACTAGAACTTTTATACATGAGGTCACTTCTTTTATCTAAGGTTTAACCTCCACAAGTCATCTAATTAAACAATCTTTAAAGGGGGATATGCACTTTCACCCTCTAACACAGTAATTAATCCATATCTTAGTTGTAGCAGAGATAGATTACTGAAGGAATGAAACAATGTGTTGCAGGGGGTCAGGAATGGGGTGATAACTGGGAAAAGAGGTGTGAGTTGTTCCTAATATATTTGGGAAAGGCAGAAGGTAGTAGCAGGCTTTTAATAATCATGTTGAAAGGAGCACATGAGTGCGAGGAAAGACCTGGACCTTTTCTGCCTGTTTTTACCTTTGTCCTAGGTCACAGAAGTCAAATTCATAATCTAGTGAGCCTTATTGCCAGCTCTAGCAGCCACTTTCTCTTCTCTGCCCTCCCCTCCCCACTGAAAAGTACACTGTCTCCCTCAGCAGGACGTCTTAGGTAAGAGTATCTCCTACACAGTGCTCTTGCGTAATTCCAGGAACTGCCTAGGACATTGTCCATGCCTTATGGTACACATGGGCTCTCAGAAGTTACTGTGTTTAAAAGTTAAAAAAAAAAGTTAAATAGTAGCATAATTTATTATATGACAGACAAAAAAAAAGTTTTAAAGGCATAAGATATACTTCAGAAGTTTCCTATGTAGTCTAATCAAGATGAGTTGCTGAGATCTCCCATGGGTGCCTCTTAGCTCCATCACCTCCCCTTCACTTTTGCAGATGTCTCTGGGTGAACAGGAAATTCACTACCCTACTATTGAACAAATGATACTAAATCCTAGATAGCACAGACTTTTATTCTTAAAATGGTTCCATTATTTTAACTGTCGTAAGTTAAAATTCCTTTCAGACCCTCAGTGTCATCTTGGTGATGATATTTGTTACTGCTAAAAAAAAAAAAATCACCCCAAGGAGACAAAAATATGAAAGCAGGCTTAGTCTTCCCCTGTCCCTGAAACCTCACAAAATCACTCTGTGTCTCAGAATGCTGAACAGGCACGTCAGATTTTTGGAAAGAATTAAATGTCTCCATCATGTTTTTAAGTCAAAGAAATTACTTTCATATCCTTTGTGTCTATGATTCTGTTCAAACCGATTGTGGCTATTCCTGTCTGTCTCCTATCTGCCCCATACATTTTTATGAAACAATTTTAGAACACTGAGAAATTCCAGGAAGGACATTTTCACTGTTAATGCTAATGTTTTCTTTGAGGTTAACTGTCATTATGAAGATCATTTAGCTGAGATAATAACTGGAAGGATCCTTCCGATGAAATGGCCCTTTGTCCCGGAGAAGTCTGGTCTTTCTCCAGGTTGAGAAAAGACCTTACACTCCAGCAAAGAAGTGCTTGGATATACAGAGCCTATCCTCATTTCACATTCATGGGAGACTGAAAATAAATCTAGGTTATGCTGACTAATTCTCCTGACAGACACCCGTTTTTAACATGCATGAGATAGTCCCCACTGTCATTTGCCCAAAGGGCATCAGAGGAGAGAGGGAAATGAACTTCCTCAGATTAGCTTAGTCTAAGTTCTCACACAGTCGATGTTATTATAGTTTCTTGAGTTTGAGGCATGAGATACTGTGATGAATCAATTATTTTAAAAAAAGGAAAACATCTGTCAATATTTCACCTCCACAGTTCAGCAAACAGTGGAGTGAAATGACTTAGAGCAATCATCAGTGGCTTCTAATGGGATTCTGTATCCTAGTTATTCTGCCATCTTCTGATTGGATGGGATCTGTATGAATAATATCAGCAAATCCTGAAATTCTATATAGTGTCATCTTGCTGATACCTGTACTTAAGAGAATTTAAAAATAAAATAAATATAAATATAAACATTCTTTTTAATTGGATATTTTATTTGTTTACATTTCTTTTTTTTGAAGAGTAATATCTCTTTTATTATCATAGTATCCATGTACTTGATTAGTGAAATTAATTTCTGCAGCCAGTCTCAGCTCTGGAATTAGTAAAACAAGTCTTCTATATATAACAATTATATCTATTTTCTTTTTTTTCCATTTTTATTAGGTATTTAGCTCATTTACATTTCCAATGCTATCCCAAAAGTCCCCCATACCCACCCACCCCCACTCCCCTGCCCACCCACTCCCACTTTTTGGCCCTGGCGTTCCCCTATACTGGGGCATATAAAGTTTGCATGTCCAATGGGCCTCTCTTTCCAGTGATGGCCGACTAGGCCATCTTTTGATACATATGCAGCTAGAGTCAAGAGCTCCGGGGTACTGGTTAGTTCATAATGTTGTTCCACCTATAGGGTTGCAGATCCCTTTAGCTCCTTGGCTACTTTCTCTAGCTCCTCCATTGGAAGCCCTGTGATCCATCCATTAGCTGACTGTGAGCATCCACTTCTGTGTTTGCTAGGCCCCGGCATAGTCTCACAAGTGACAGCTACATCTGGGTCCTTTCGATAAAATCTTGCTAGTGTATGCATTACATTTCAAATATTATCCCCTTTCCCAGTCTCCCCTCTGCAAACCCCTATGCCATCCCCACTTACCCTACTTCTATGTAGGTGCTCACCCACCCACCCACCCACCCACTCCTACCTCACTGCCCTAACATTCTTCTACACTGGGCATCAAGCCTTCACAGGACCAAGGGCCTCCCCTCCCACTGTTGACAGATAAGGCCCCTTCAGCTCCTTCATTCCCCCTAACTCCTCCATTGGGATCCCTGTGCTCAGTCCAATGGTTGGCTGCTAGCATCCGCATCTGTATTGGTCAGGATCTGGCAGAGTCTCTCAGGAGACAGCTGTATCAGGCTTCTGTCAGCAAGCACTTCTTGGCATCAGCAATAGCATCTGGGTTTGGTGACTGTATATGGGATGGATCACCAGGTGGAGCAGTCTCTGGATGACCTTTCCTTTCAGTCTCTTTTCCATTCTTTGTCCCCTTATTTTCTTTCGACAGGAGCAATTCTGGGTTAAATTTTCGGAATCATTGGGTGGCTCCAGCCCTCAACCAGGAGGCCATGCCTAACCTCTGGATATTCAACATGTTCTCTCTCTCCTTTGTGGGGTATTTCAGCTAATGTCATCCCTGTGGGGTCCTGGAAAGGCCCTTGCTTTCCTGGCATCTGGGACTTTCTGGTTGCTAAACCCAGTTCTCTGTCCTTCACTGCTACACACCTCTGTTCAATTTCCTAACCCTCTGTATATCTCCTCTTTAAAAAAAAAAATCAATGGAAGAATACTTTCAAAAGAGTGGAACAATAGGAATGATAGAGACAGGTAAGCTCAGCGTAAACAAAAGTGTAGTGCTAATATGTTTCCAAAATTTAATGGTAACACATTCTGCAAGCAGATGTTTGCAATTAACTAATTTCCTGTCATTAGTCTTTAACATTGATAGGAAAGCAAGACACAAAAATACAAAGGGAGGGAAAGAGAGAAGATTGAAAGGAGGAAAAGAGAAATAAGGATAAGTAGTAGTAAATTAGGCAAGGAAGACAGACAAGGAAAAATATACAGAGAGAATTCCATCACTGAACAGATAATACATCCAAACTAAATCTTTTGGTTTTTTTCTCAAGCCAAGTCTATAGCCTGTGAATATTTGGGACTCACTTAAGGGTGTTTGAAAAAAAATAGTGGCTGAGAGGAAGGAGAGTTTTTATTTATTCCTTCTTTTAAGGTTTCCAGTAAATTCTGGACACTCATATTTTATCCTTTCTCTGGAGTTGATCTTTATTTTTCAGATGGCCAAAGTCTATTTCCTTATATTTGAAAAATTTTAAAAAGAGTTAATTCAAGAATAATAAATACCTACTGATTGGCCTCCCAGAAAAACCATTAACCTCCTTAAAATCTCTTTGGAGCTCAGGCATGGCCAGTGTTTATGAAACTAAAAATGTGGCCTTCTGGGAAAAAGCAGGATAACCACAATGCTGCTTTTCTCCGTCCTTGAAACATAAGGCAATGAAAGAACCAGGCTGCTTGGTCACTAAGTCATAGGCCCAACTGTAAGGCTCCGACCCCAACTTTGTGATGCATTAGGAGACGACTGAGGCTTCCCTAACTAGAGATGCTAAACTCATGGATTTGATCGGAGCCATAAATCTGCTAGTGTCTCACAATTTTATTTCAGCCCTTGATCATTCTGAAGATGAACTGTTGCTTCCTTATTCACGGACCTTAAAAGCTCTTATAACCCACATCCTAGAATCTATGTTCAGCCCTAAAGAATTCTCCATACAGGTGGAGAATATGTTATTTCTTTCTCTCTTGCTGATCTCTCCCCACTGGCTACTACTACACAAAACCAAGCATATCTTTTGTTTGCTGTGTGACATCTTCACACAAGTCAATGACTGTACAAAAAGAATCTTCCATAGAAAAATTCTCTCAAGCTTTAATAAGATACACTATTAAGTCTGGGAAGCTGTTTAAACTGAACACTCTATACCATTTTCTCTCCTCTCCATCACAGCTCCTCCACACAAAAGTCACTAGGACATCCAATTAACCTTATCATCACTGGCCTAAGAAGGCACAGAACCTCTTGAGCCATCTCACACCTCTAGATATAAGACTAGTCCATGCTTTTTGAAAGGGTGCCCTATCCTGTGTAGATTCAAAGTACTGTTCAGAAGGCTGGAGGAACATCCTAAGAGGCCAGTCATGTATGTGATCTCCAAGTAAAAGAATTCAGTCTCATCCAAACACCAGATTTCTTTTTCTGCACACAGTCATGGGTTACAAAAGAAAAGAACAAAGACAAATTGACTGGAACCCTAGTCACTCTATGGGGAAAAAACAAAGCACATAATGCGCACAAATGATTGAATAATCAGCACATGTGATCTTTCTGTGGAGCAATCAACATGCTGTTATCACTGTTTGGGGATCAAGAGATGCACTAACAAAGAAATGGGTTTCCCACGCTAATGGGGTGATATGAGTTTGGCTTCGGGAAGAAAATAACCAATTTCCCACAATTTAATTATAAACCATTACTCTAATAGCCTCTACCCTCCTAGCCAGAGGAGAGCCTATAGTTGTGATGATGTATCATCAAATAAGTAGGTCTCTTTGGACCTGAACAATGTGGCAAAAATAATGGCAAAAATAATAGAGGACTGAATTAAATGCATTCATGAGTCTGGAAAAGCAAAGGCTCATATAAAAGTGTGTGATCTACACTTGACTAGCCTAAAGACAAAACTGAAAACTATGGCAGTGACATGTTTTACATTTTGATAGTTCTTCCCAATTGCATTTTCAAGCAACCTCTTGCTTTGATTTGTGAAGCATGTTTGTTTGTTTGTTTGTTGTTTGTGGTATTCCTATTTGTTACTGAAGCTTTCCTTCAAAAAAAACAAAATTTTTATCTGAACTTAAAAAAAAAAATCATTGTGCCTTGTCCTTTCATCATTAGAGAGTCTTCCTTCAAACAGCAGATGGGAGCAGATACAGAGTCCAGTCATAGCTATGCATAATATGAGAGAAAGAGTCTAAATTGAAGGTCTCCATTGGGTTCCTCCCCTTGAGATTGGTGGAATTCTGAGAGGAGTAACTTGAAAGATTATACGAGGGGGTGTAGAGGATGGAGGACATGAGGAAAATCAGGTAAGCAGTGTACATATGGCCTCACAGAGACTAAAGTGGCAAGCATGAGGCCTGCAGTGGTCTGCATCAGGTCCTCTTTCTATATGTTATGAATGTTAGCATTAGTGGAACTCCTAACTGTGGAAGCTGGTGTGTCTGAGTCTTTTCCTTGCTCTTGGGGCTCTTTTCTTCCTGTTAAGTTCCTTTGTCCAACATCAATATAAGGGCTTTTGCCTCGTCTTATTTTATTTTATTATGTTTTATTTTATCATCTTATTTTATCAGGTTTTGTTATTATCTCTTGGAGGCCTGCTCTTTTCTGAAGGGAGAGGTTGTGGATTCAAGAGAGAGGAGGTGGGGCTTGGAGGGGTGGAGAGAGGGGAAACTGTGATCAGGATATATTGTATAAGAGAAGAATCTATGTTCATTTAAAAGAAAAGAGAAAAGGAAGGAAGGAAGGAAGGAAGGAAGGAAGGAAGGAAGGAAGGAAGGAAGGAAGGAAGGAAGAAGGGAAGGGAAGGGAAGGGAAGGGAAGGGAAGGGAAGGGAAGGGAAGGGAAGGGAAGGGAAGGGAAGGGAAGGGAAGGGAAGGGAAGGGAAGGGAAGGGAAGGGAAGGGAACGGAAGGGAAGGGAAGGGAAGGGAAGGGAAGGGAAGGGAAGGGAAGGGGAGGAAGGAAGGAAGGAAGGAAGGAAGGAAGGAAGGAAGGAAGGAAGGAAGGAAGGAGGAAATGTGCTGCTTTACCTTTTGATTCTTTTTCACAACTTTCTTCATTCCTTTGTGCATTCTCTCCATCCCAGTTTGAAAGCAGAGCTGAAATTCTATGAAAGTTAGAAGGGCTGAAAAATAAAAATCTGGGTATCTTTTACTCTACCAGTTAAGAAAGATGCAACTTTTTCCTGGATGCTCTTGCTTGTGTGGTCTAACTACTTTTGTTTTGTTTGCTTAGTTTGTTTTTTTGTTTGTCTGTTTGTCTGTTTGTTTGTTTGCTTTTTGTTTATCGTTCTGGGCATTTTTTTTTTAGGGGACAGGGAGTTGTGTTAGTGATGATCTTGTTTTCAGCTTTAAAACATCCCAAGTCTGTCAGCAGGCATTTCTCTTTGAGAGAAGCTTCAAAAAGTAATAGCAAACCTTCTGTCCTCACAGAAGCTATTTCTGCTGTGATGTTGATGCTTCAGTGTGCTTCCAGATGGGCTAGTGCCTGGAAAGACTGACTACACAGTACAGATCCTGTCCTGAATAAGTAGTCAGCTTAAATTTGATCTGTCTTGTTACCAAACCTAAGTTCTATAGCAGATGAAGACTACCTAAGAAGTTGGTATGTTGTTTTCTTTCTCCCAGTGATAAAGCTGTGTAGCTTAACGATCAAACCAAGTTTTTAAATGACTTTTTGCTTTTGTTTTCCTCTCTGTGTATAAAAATGATGTTGGTGAAAACATTGGTGATCTGTTTGAACCAAAAGTTCCAAGGACAGTGAAGGACGCTGCTATCACACAGTCTTTCCCAACTTCCCTAAACTCCCCTCTTGATATTATTCTATCCATAGATTCACTCTATTTTTATTGGTTGGGAGAAAGCAGGCTACAGAAACCTCTGAACAACTCATTTTTGCCTTCATCTAACAGCAACTCTACTAAAAAGTCATAAATTGGTTCTATGTTTTAAATCACTTTTCATAGCCAGGTTTATAGAAAAGAATACACTGAAAATGTTATAACATTAATATTTTTGAAACTTTTGCTTCATTCTATACCTGCATGTACATTGAACATTTACATATGAATTCATAAATAATGAAAATCACAGAGTTGAATGCTTGTTTGTCATGGTGCCCTGTGAAAAAATGTCCAAGATATGACTGTTCAGTTAGTTGGAATTGTTACTTTCCTTCCTCTAAAGCCAATAGGAGCCAATGGGCACCTACTCATTATCTAAACTTGCTTCTAACCTTCCTCTCAACACTCAGACATACAAGTGTATGAACTATATGATAATAATGGAAGGAATTAGGTAGACATGCTACCAAACATTACCAAAAACATAGTGATATTTTATCAAATAATATAGAGATAGAAATTGAGAAAAATTACTGAGTCAATAATCCCATTTTTAATCATAAATAAAGCACTTATTCCTATGGACAGTGCATGCTTCATATTGTAATGCAAAGATAGCCTCCACCACTTGAGTGGTACTTGTAATGAGCATCCCTAGGGTTCCATATTTAGCTTTGTAAACAATAACATCTTGGCATTGTGAGCTCATCTCCTAAGAATCCATAATTCCTGCACAGAAAGTTTTGGTTGAGTGTTATTACTTACACTGTTTCAGTGTCATCAGTGACATTGTTTCCAAATTTATGATGATGAACTTGCAAGTATTTATAGATATCTTCTAAGTTAAGCTAATACCATCTTTGATCTGAAGTACACAGAAGGGACAGCCATGCTGCTGTATAGACTATCCACAGTTGTACCTCCTGGCATTAGTGAGCCTGTCACAATACTTAATGAAAAACTCTATTGCTGAAGACACTGAATGCGCTGGTCACAGGAAATGGAGATTAAGTCACTACTTCCCATGAAGCTTCCTGCCTGTTAGGTAGCTCTCACAGTATTAGAAAGTGCTATGCCAGCTACAGGGGGAAATGTCACCAACGGACTTACCAGTAATGAATCCTGAAAAATACAATACTGACCAGCATGAGAAGACATGAAGGCCAGTGATGCACTGGGTTATGAGCAGCATTTTCATCTATGCAGGCCAGGTCACACCCTTCAGGGCTCAGATTTGCACCTTCTTCATGAAATCAAGCCAGAGTCTCCATTTCTTCCTTGATTTCTGAAGCACATATGAGAAATTGCATTCCTGTCTATTTTCTTGTGTTATGATCTGTCTATCTAGAGCATTTCTCACTTGGATCCTGAAGATGACAATGAGCCAGATTCAGTAAGCATGTAAAACTCCTTTTAATTTATCTTGTGAAAACACAAGCTTTCTGATGACTCTGAGAAGTAGTCTCCCAAGGATGCTAGCTTTTCTCAGACTCTTTAGGGTATTTCTCAATAAGAGTCTGATAAATAAAAGTAGTTCATGGAGAAATCAGTGCTGTAGTATCGAAACAGAGCGCTGGCTTCACCATCTTATCCTTCTCCTGTTCATGAGGCCAGGCTGCATGTAGCCACTGATAAGTGAAAATTTGCAACTGCACCATTGCCAGATATTTCATAATTCCACTTCCCAGGACCAAAATACAGATTTCCCAGTCTGATAGAGTATGGATGCCTCCTTTTCAAAATGTTTATTTAGCTTTATTTTTATTTTATATGTACGAGTAGGGTTTTTTATTGAAAACAATTTTGAGGGGTGGTCACACAATCTATCCTAACTTTCGTTTCCCCAGCCTATACTTCTCCTCATTTTTCTCCACCTCCCCTCCCATCTGGATCCACCCCCTTTCTGTCTCCATTTTGAAAACAAACACATTTAATGAAAAATAATAAAATGAAAACATGATAAAATAAAAGCAAGCACATCAGAACAGGACAAAACAAACAAGAGAAGAAACAAGGCCAATAAAAGGTACAGGAAACAGAGACACCGAGACTCACTCATTGACATGCTCAGGAATCCCCTAAAACCATAATGAAGGGAGAATAGAGAATGATTCAGCAGGGCCATTAAGAGGAAGAGAAGGAAACATAGAGGAAAAATAGGAAAGAGGAAAAATAAGAAAAGAATACTTGGTGAACTGTTTGGTAATAGAGGAAAAGTGGGAGGGTTGCATAGATCATTAAAGCAGGATAGAACTATACCTCATAGGAGAAAAATGATACTGGAAATTTTTCAGAAGCTTTCACAATGCTTTAGCAGATTCTCTAAAGGTTCACATTCACAAAAATTAGTGAGTAACAGCTTATTCCAGACCTACTGCTACAGCATTCTCAAGCCCACCTGTCTCATCCCAGGACGTAACATTCTCCCACTGCAGCAGCACCACCACCCAGGGACATTAGATCTGGGTATAAAAGTAATCACAGTAAGCAGAACTTAGAAGAATTGGAATTTTAACATTAGTTTCTTCTCTCAGAATAACATGGAGGTGCAAATCTGTTGGGCAAATCAAATGCATATAACAAATCCATGTGTTTAGGGCTTAGGAAACATTCTGGCGCAAAACTTGGGAGAACTGGCAGAAGACAGATAGACTGTGATTAAATGCATTTTCCAAAGGCTTTCCACCATATTTGTATCCTTGAGCAAGTAAGAGATGATTAGAGAAGAAACAAACTTGTTAACTGTGACAACCCCACACTCTAGAGTGGGAAATGTGGGCAAGTTTATTGATCACAATTTTTTATATTTTCTTATTTAGTGTGTATGTGCATAGCATTTGTGCGAAGGTCAAAGGAAAATTGAGGGAGTCAGTTCTATTTCTCCTGTGTAAGTTTAAGGGGCCAAAGTCAGCTCATTAGACTTGACAGCAAGGTCCTTTCCCACTGAGCCCATCCTTTTAACTTAAATGCATACTTGTGATTATATTCAAACTGTAATTTTCATGGGCTTATTTTTTTTTTCTAATCAAGGAATGTATTATATTTGGAGACCATGCATAAACACACATATACATCCGAATTTCAGAAACAGATGATTGCTGACATCTGCACTGCAGAACACTGGGAGCAAATAAGGAAATGGTTTGTTTGTCAAGGAGAGAAGGAGAATAGTTGTAGGGATTAAGCCTTTAAAGATAATTTGGGATTACAAAAATAATAGTAAATGGAGTGGGTGGGATGCTCTTAACCATTTTACTGAACTATTCAGGTAATGCAAGAAAACCCTTACAACATGCTCAAATATCAGCTCTCTTGCTCTGGGTGAGCAAGATGATTTCAAAGACAAGGAACATAATTTACTTTCCAGCCAGCCTCCACTTACCTTCATTTTTCTTTCTGGTTTACTTTGTATTTAACCAAAATCTGTTCTCTTGAAATTTTTCTATGAATCTTAGCCTTATTTTATTAATTAAATGTGTTTGTTAACAGTTTCACATGCATATATAATGAATCCTAGTTACTCTCACCTCCCACCCTCTCTCATCCTCTTCCAATTCTCTCCCTCTTGTGAAAATCTAGATATCAACAAGTGTCTTAGTTACTTTCCTATTGCTGTGAAAAGACACCATGATCAAGGCAATTTATAGAAGAAAGAGTTTATTGATATTTAGAGTTTCAAAAGGTTAGTTTAGTCCTTGAATAGCATGATGAGGAACAAAGTAGTAGGCAGGAAGGCACAGCAATGGAGCAAAGCTTAACCATGAGGCAGAGAAAGAGCTAATTGGGAATAAACATAGGCTTTTGATCCCTCACAGCCTGCACCAAGTGATTCACCTCTTCTAATAAGGTCAGACCTTCCCAATCATTTCCACAAACTGGGGACTAAGCATTCAAATATATTAGGCTATTTTCACTCAAATCGCTGTATCAAGGAATTCAATCAACCAAAGTCCAATAAAATTGTGTAAAAAGTAGAACTTTTACTTGCTGTTAGTAGACATATAAACATTTACAGTCACTGTGCAAAATGTTGTGGAAGTTCTTCAAAAAATCTAAAAATAAAAGTGCCATGTGACCAAGCACTACCACTCTTGACATGTTCTTCAGAGTGCCTGTATATTACTGCAGATAATCATTCATCCACGATCACTGCCATTCCAGTTAAAATCGCTAAGAAATGGTGACTTATCATCAACTGATGACTAGACGATGAAAACTTAGTATGTGTACACAATGGAACTCTACTCAGCTATAACTAAAAATGAAATTCTGAATTTTGCAAATAAGTGGGTGTAGCTGAAAAATGATAATTATTTGGGTAACCCAGTCTCAGAAGGCAAATGGTACATGTTCTCCCTCACAGGCACATCGTCTTAGCTTCTATTTTCTAGTTTTGTGTATTTAACTTAAGTACCTATAGAATTTAAAAAGAAAAACTAGAAATAGAGCATTGGGGAGGATGGCTTAAGCGGGGAGGGGAAGTATGACATGTATAATATAAAAGCAGAGAAGGTATATTCTAGAGGCATCTTCCCTAGTAACTTAATAAGTGATAATCAAAACAGCTTTGAAGTGTCATCTTACTCCAGCTGGCAGTTCAGCATTGATACTGATCTATCCTAGACCAAGCCTCATAACTAAATATTTTATAAATATTAATGATACACAGACAGGACTGTTTGCATGTGTATAAAGTTACATTTCTTTAATGTACTTCCAATAGCATATTGAATTTTTAAATTTTTTAATAAGAGTCCTACATCTTCATTTTCCACTGAGTTCACAAACTATGTAGTCAGTGCTATATTTTATCATATATAAATGGAGAGATGTAGAGCAGAGTTCTTCCTAAGTGCCATATCACAGTGTGCAGCCAGGCATTTGATTCCCTTCTAAATATTTTAAATGAATAAATTCCCATCTAATGTTCAGTCTTAACAATAATCTTCTGGTAAAATGTTTCACAGACTATTGAACACCACTGAGACTACCCGTTTTTGAAAATTTAACAGAAGTAGCATGAAATATTCCATTTTTGTTTCATAAAGGAAAAACGTTCGTGTGAGACAAAATTAAAGAGAAGAAAATATGCAAAGGTCCTTGGGAGAAAATAAATGGTTCTAAAGTCAGCTTACTGTATCAGAGTGATCCTACCCTAAGAGGCAGACAAGAGAACTCCATTAGTGTGCTTTTTCCTTCCCTTTGGGCTGCAGGGCTTCATCCCATGAGAATACTTGGGGAATTTTTACAGTGCAAGGGCTTCCCATTGACTTCAATAATACTCTACCACTGTAATATTGTTGAGGTGTGTGTGTGTGTGTGTGTGTGTGTGTGTGTGTGTGTGTGTGTGTGTGTTCAAAGGTTCAAAAAAAATCAGGTTTTTTGCATTCAATTCCAGGGGCTCTGAAACTACTCTAAGGTTCCAAGTGCTTTTCCCTCACTCAATACCAGATCAGGTTCCCCTCCCCCACTCCACTTTCTAGAATTAACTCATTTAATCTTCTTTTTCCAAAGTTATGTTCTCTATTTGAATTTTTCCTATTAATGAAATACTAAAAGTCAAATTCTGCTTTTTCTTTCCTCTAAAAAATATAATAAATAACAGATGGTTCTGCTTGACTTAGTTTGGGAAAGGATGTTTTCCTTCAAGTGCCAACAGATTATTTTCATGTTCACTGCATATATCTTGGGATATGACACTAACTATTTAGTCATCTTGGATTTTGATAATGGCTACCTTAAGACTTTAACATTAGCAGAAATTTAGAACATGAATAGAAAGAAATGTTATGATGCCAATTAAAACTGTCTTGGAGCCAAGCAGTGGTGATACATGCCCTTAATCCAAGCACTTGGGAAGTAGAGGCAAGCAGATTTCTGAGTTTTTAGGCCAGCCTGATCTACAGAGTGAGTTCCAGATCAGCCAGGACTACACAGAGAAACCCTGTCTTGAAAAAAACAAACAAACAAACAAACAAAAACAAGCAAAAAATCCTGTCTTGGAATAAATCTAAGGATGTGAAAGATTTTCACAACGAAAACTTTAAAACACTAAAGGAATAAACTGAAGAATATACCAGGAGGTAGAAAGACCTCCCATGCTACCAGATCAGTAGGATTAATATTGTGCAAATAGCCATCCTACAAAAATAGTCAATCCAATTTCTATCAAAAATCCAATACAGTCTGATTCTGAAATTGAAAAACACCTTAAGCTTAATATTGAAATACAAAAGGCTCAGGATAGCAAAAACAATCCTATAAAATCAAATTATAGGGGATGTAACCATCTCAGATTTCAAGTATTCTTAAGTCACAACAGTCAGGAGAGATACAACACACTGCTATTAAGGGTTAAGTTGAACTAATAAAAATGGAAGAGTTAAATTGAAATGTAGAGGGGAGGCTGTAATATAAGAGAGAAAATAGGGAGAGATAACTTACAATAAAGACATTTTTAAAAAGTAATATGGGAAGCTACTACTGTAGAATCTGTATGTGCATATACACATACAGAGATACAGAGAGTCATACCTATAAATAGTTAAAATGGGGTGCTGTGTAACTGGACAGTTCCCCTAGTAGAGACTAGAGACTAACAGAAGCCCAGTGCCAGGAATAGGTTATTTCTTTTGTAATTGTTAACCAATGAGGTCCCATAGAAGCCATTTGCTATTGCCATTTCTCTTGGTCACCCTCCAGAACTTGATTCTAAGACACTATTGCCACATCGTCATAGAACATGAAGGAATGAAGTTGATATTGACCTGAAAGCTTCATCCCTACTGATTAGCTTCCATATTGCTGGAAGGTTCTACGCATTCTTCCATAAAAGAAAAATAATCATCACTCATAGCCAGCTGTGAGCCCTGCAAGGTGCACTAATGACGAGCCCACTGCTATAATAGTAACACAAACGCTCCAGGTATAACCAACCACTTTTTGACTGGAGTTAAGTCCTGCTTTACAGGATGAAACCTGTACCTGATACCATTATCAGGCCAAGAATCTATAACAAAACATCTCACAGCCCTAAAGGAGAACACAATACTATTTTGCTGCTAAATGGACATAGTATTAAACTGACTCCTAATGACTTACCATTATGTCCACAGATTAGTACATTGGTCAACAGATGTGAATTCATGCATGCATCTGCCCTGCTATGTCCAGAAGACACTGTTACCTTATAGTCCTCCACCACCCAAGCTCTTACACTCTTTTTACCATCTTTTCTGTGATGATCTCTAGTCTTAGAAGAAATGGGAATGGAATATACATACATACATACATACATACATACATACATACATACATACCTGTGTGTGGTCCATTTAGAGCTAAGAATTCTTCAGTCTTTTACTCTCTATGACTTAATCAGTTTCTGTCTTAATCACCACCTACTACAAAGAGAAGCTTCATTGATAAGTTTTCTTCCCCTAAGACTGGCAGCCTTTCATATAATTCAAGTTCCCTCCAAAATTTATTGATCAGCCACCTGACAAACATAATCCTTAATTAAATCTTGCTGAAAATATTGAGACTTAAACAGCAGTGGCTGAATACCTGATAGACTTGTAGCATCTTTGGTCATTTACAGGATTGATTCTCTGAATCAGTTTTGTATAAGTATGACAAATTATTTGACATAAAAAACTTAAAAGTTAAAAAGGAGTTTTGGGCCCAGTCTCTGACCATTTCAGCTCATGCAGTCCCACTCCATGTTGCCAGAACTACAATGAATCAGAAGGGAACACAGCTGTATATTTCATGGTGATAAGAAAACAGGAGGGCCAGGCGGTGGTGGTGCATGCCTTTAATCCCAGCACTTGGGAGGCAGAGGCAGGTGGATTTCTGAGTTCGAGGCCAGCCTGGTCTACAGAGTGAGTTCCAGGATAGCCAAGGCTACACAGAGAAACCCTGACTCAAAAAAACCAAAGGAAAAAAAAAGAAAGAATAAAAAGAAAACAGGAGGAATCGGAAAGCCTTCATCCAGCAACTGCTGAAAGCAGATACAGAGAGGTCACACCCAAACATTAGGCAGAGATGGAGGAAACCTATAGAAGAGGGGAAGGAAAGATTGTAGAAGTCAGAGGACTCAAGGACACCACAAGAAAACCCACAGAATCAACAAACCTGGACTCATAAGGGCTCACTGAGACCGAACCAACAATCAGGGAGCTTACATGGGTCTAGCCTAGGCCCTGTGTATGTGTGTTATAGTTGTATAACTTAGTGTTTTGGTGGGACTCCTCATAGAGGAAGTGGGGGCCATTTCTGATATTTTTTTCGGGCTTTTGGAACCCTTTTCCTCCTACAGGGTTGCCTTGTCCAGCCTTAATATGAGGGGAGGTGCCTAACCTTACTGTAACTTGATATATCATATTTAGTTGATATCCCTGGGAGGTCTGACCTTTTCTGAAGGGAAATGGAGGAGAAGTGAATAGGGATGGATAACATGAGGAGGGATGGAGAAAGTAGGGGCAGAGGGAGGCAGGGAAGGAGTGGAAACGGTGGTTGAGATGTACTGTATGAAAGAATAAATTAATTAAAAAGGAAAGAAGAAAGAAAGAAGGAAAGAAAGAAGGAATGGAGGAAGGGAGGGAGGAAGGAAGGAAGGAAGGAAGGAAGGAAGGAAGGAAGGAAGGAAGGAAGGAAGGAAAAGGGAAGGAAGGAAGGAAGGGAAAGGGAAGGAAGGAAGGAAGGGAAAGAAAAGAAAAGAAAGGAAAGGAAAGGAAAGGAAAGGAAAGGAAAGGAAAGGAAAGGAAAGGAAAGGAAAGGAAAGGAAAGGAAAGGAAAGGAAAGGAAAGGAAAGGAAAGGAAAGGAAAGGAAAGGAAAAAAGAAAAGAAAAGGAAAGGAAAGGAAAGGAAAGGAAAGGAAAGAAAAGAAAAGAAAAGAAAAGAAAAGAAAAGAAAAGAAAAGAAAAGAAAAGAAAAGAAAAGAAAAGAAAAGAAAAGAAATTCAGAAAGCGAGACAGAGCAGCATGAGAGAAAACATAGTCTCCAGGAACCAACTTTCTTTAACTAGGCTTCAACTCCAAAAGCTCCCACAGCCTCCCACCAGTAACACTAATCCTTAGTCAACAACAGTGGGTTAGCCCATTGTGTAGGTCAGAGATTTAATGATGCAACCACCTCTCAGTAGCTGAGGTCCATATTCTGGATATATTGAGGGGACTCTTCATACCCAAAATATAACTCTCAGTTAAAATGCTAGATCAGCTGTTTCCCCAGAGTCTGGGAAAGTTCACTTGAAAGTGTCTGTCATATTTGTCTAGAAAGAAAAGGTGATTACAATGGCATTTCAACAGGGAGCTTTGAAGGTTAAAACAGATAATTTATGTAAAAATTCTATAACATTCATCATTACATTTTCTAACTACTCCGGAGTTTTGAACACTATTACTCTGGGAACTTTCTAGTCTTTTGGCCATGTCTACTGAAATTAGAAGCCAATATCTTTAGCTCTGTGTATGCACTAGGTGCTGACATCTGGCCCAGGCTCCCTCCTTAGTCCAAAGGGCCATGCACAGTTTGAGCAGTATGGCCTAGGGACATACCCTGAAGTAGTGTACATAGAATCTTGCTGAAAATATTCAGCAATGTAATTTCCGCTAAAATAATCTCCTAAATGAATATAACATTTTGACGGAACTGCTAGAGTGTTTTGTTTTTTATTAACCACCAAGAAACTGACTTCAGCAGTATCTGTTCATGAATGTGACATGAAACACATTTCTAAAAAAGTATTGACCTCTGTGTAGACTTCACCAAGTTAAAGACAACAACGTAAAACAAGTAACTTTTACTGAGTCCTTGCTGCAAGCCAGAAACATGAGAGAATGAGAGTTAGTAATCACATCAGTTTTATAAATGGCTAGTAGATATTAGAATTGTCATATCAGCTGTTGTAAGTTTTAGGTAAAGAACTGGCCCTCAGAAAGGTAGAATACAAAGGTCATGAGCAAGGCAGCCAGAATTCTGTAAGATATGTCTATGCATTCCTCCATCAGTAAGGCCATCTATTAAACAGCATTTAGCACTTCCGAGATAATTCAAGTTTTAATTTCTAGACGAATTCTCTTTGGCCTCTCTCAAAACAAACAATAATAAATATTTCTATGCTAGTTCCTGTGAATGGGATCCTGTCATTTAATCTTGAAGCTGTCCTCAAAATGTGTTTATATCTAGTGGTATTTTTCTGTGACTGAAGTGTAAGGAACAAAGATTGTTTTCTCCTTGATTCATTGTGATGCTCTACTCTTCCTTTCTAGAACTAGCTGATAAATTTCACATTGTTCATAATATTTACAGACTCTGGACATTAATTGCTGATCTTTTTATGCTTGCATTGATTATATAACTATTTAGGTGGTCTAAATAGTACCAAAAAATTAAATGATACTATTTATGACCAGGATCTTCACTACTGAAAGCTGAAATTGTCTTGCCAATATGACCGCTCTATTAAACCCATTAAATGTACCTTTGACACCAAGGATACTGAAGTCACTGCTGTTGTTCCAGTGACAGATTAGTAAACAGATACTATCCCAGACATATTAGATTTTCATTATATGTCAGCTGGTATTTCTGTGGAAGATGAATACTTATGATGGTCGGGCATTGTACTGGAGATTATGTTGAACACAGTGCATATGTTTTGTGTGTGGGTAGAAGACTTGTTTAATAAGGATTTAATAAAAATTCAGTTCTGAGCATCCCAAATTAGATTCTTGGTATAACCTTATCAACTTCTTCCTTTTGTTTGTCATGTTCTTAGAAATACAATAAACAGAAACAATAAGACCCAGGGGCACAGAATCCAAAAGCTCCTGAGCTGTTCTTGTTGGCATTCAAAATGGTAAACTTTAAAATCTGGGGGTGGTGGTGAAAGAAGGAGCGTCATTTCAACCATACCCAAGTCTGAACAACCTAAGAGACAATTTGGCTACCTATACATCTTGATGCTCATCTGAGACAGACTTCTCTTGACATCTTCAGCATGTGAATGACACAGATGTGCAGCAGATTTCAGGATTACAGAATTGAAATTCAAAACCTAGGAAATAATTTCAATGTTTTAGCAAAAGAAGTTATACTTTTTATTACAAATATATTTAACCACATGCTATGGATTCACTGTCACAGCTTTTTTGTGCTATACAGTGAGATCCAAGCTGTACAGAGCTCCAGAGTAAGACTCAGTCTCAAAATATAATATGAGTGATAATAAAATATGAGAGAGAAAAATAACACTTCAAATTCTGATATGAAATCATTAAATATAGGAAAATGTGGTAGTTTTGTTGTGTAGTGCTACATATTTTCTAAGGTTTTAGTTACCATTGAACCATTCATGTGAACAATATAGTGAATTTTTCTACTTCTGAAAACTTTGCTTTGTTTCCTATTTTTCTTTTATTAAATATGGATTTTTTCACGCAGTAAATTTATATAAGGTAAAGCATCAGTAACTCGAGTAATCGAATATTGTCACCACCCTAAACTCCTGCTCCTGCCCGTGTGATTTGCTAAAAGTGCATTTCCATTTTTCCAAAGTTACTTCATTATTTTATTTCTATCATCGTCTTCTAGTTTTTGAATTTGAAACAAATGGACTTGTGTAGAACAATTTCCTTCCTTCAGTGAAATTTATGTTTCTGGGATTCAACCTGCTGTTGTATCGAAATGATGTTATTCATCCACTCTCCTGCCAGCAGAGTGTGAAGTTTCCCATTCATCAGCATGTGTGTCAGGTTGTGGCAGTGTCATCTATAACCATTATATGGGGTGTATAGGATTTCCTGTTGTAATTTAAATTTTTATTACATTGATAAATAGTAATGCCAACTGCTCCTTAATGTTCTTCAAAATTTCTCTTTTGTAAAGAGAAAAATGACGATATTGAAGCCTTTCTCACGTTCTTCTGTTAAGTTTTCTTTTTCCTAAAAGTTGTAAAGAATGTCTAATACATACTATACGCAAGTCCTTTGTTCGGAATGTCTAAGAATATGACTAATTTGTGTCTCCTCAAAGGTCAGGTGCTGAAGCTTTAATCTCCATCCTGTTTGAATGTGATCATATTAAGAAATGAATCTTAAAGAAGTAATTCATATTACTTCAGGATACGTATGGGAAAAGAATTCCTGAGTGGGATTTAAATCAGGAAATCAAGCCAATAATAGAAAAATAGAGCCTCGTAAAATGAAAAGGCTAATTAAAATAATGTATAAGAATGGCTATCAAGTGAGGAGACATCCTACAAAAGAGGAGAAAGTCTTTACTAGCAATAAATCTGACAATAACCTGAAACAATGAGAAAATGACTGTCCCGTTTTAAAACGGTCTAATCAATTGGGCACTTTTCAAAAGAAGAAATATAAATGACCATTAAATTAGCATCTGTGCCCATCAGGGACATGTGCCATAGAAGTTCCTTGAGATTTCATCTCATCCCAGTCAAAATAACGACCATTAGAGAAGATATCAGATGAAAAGACCCCCATGCTCGTGAATTAGGAGGATTAACAGCAAAATTGGCTTTCTTTCCAAAAGCAATCTATAGATTTTATGCAATTCGCATCAAAATTCCAGCACAGTTCTTTACATACCTTGAAAATACAATAGTCAACTTCATATGGAAAAACAAAAACCAAAAGAACTTCTGGAGGTATCATCATCCCTGAGTTAAAGCTATCCTGCAGAGCAATCATAATAAAGCCACATGATATTTTCATGTAGTAATATGTATAGTAAATCATTTATGTCTGGCTTTAAGTAAAATGTATAGTATGGTCTTTGTGTCTGGTTTTGAGTGAAGTATTTCAGCAAAGCCTTTGCTATGGTTGAGTTAATCAGTAGAAGCTGTGAAATTGTTTTGAGGCTGTACGTTGAATAAATGTTTCTGGATAAGTCTGCACTTGTTGCTATATGAGAGCTTGTACCTGTATAAACCTTGGTCCTAAGATACTCCTGGAAAACTTCTTTAGTTTTGATTATGGATAGCCATGGTCAAAAGGGACTGAGACATGTATGGATTGTCTGCTCTCTCAGACAGAAAGAGCAAGAAAATGTAGCTAGCTGGAACCTTTCCCAGCCTCAATTAGCCTTGTGTAATAATTGAGTAAAGTAACTGGATTAAGCTAGCTGAGAGTCAGTCTTTTCTAAGAAGGCTGAACCCCTCTGATCCTTTGGAAAATGAAGGTGGGCTTTTCTCTCTACTGTGGCATATACAAGCAACACCAATAGTATTAGCATAAAAACAGATAAGTTGGTCAATGGAAACAAATTGAGGACCCAGAAGAAAATCCACACACCTATGGATAATTGATTTTTGACCAAGAAACCAAAATTATGCAATGGGGGAGAAAAGCATCTTCAACAAATTGTGCTGGTCTAATTAGATTTCTCATGTGGAAGAATGCAAAAAGATTTATATCTATCACCTTGTACAAAACTCAAATCCAAGTGAATCAATGACCTCAACATAAAACCAGCTACACTACACCCAGGGCCTCTCCTCTCATTGATGTCTCACAAGGCCATCCTCTGCTACATATGCCCCCAGTGTAGGGGAGTGCCAGGACATGGAAGCGGGAGTGGGTGGGTTAGTGAGCAGGGGGGTTGGGATGGGGGTTTTGGGAGGGGAAACTAGGAAAGGGGATAACATTTCAAATGTAAATAAAGAAAATATCTTTTTAAAAAGGCATTTTATCAAAGAAGAAGAAGAAAACACACTAAGCCTTATAGAAGAAAGAGTGAGAAATAGCCTTGAACACATCAATTTCTACAGAGGACAACTTCCTAAACAGAATACCAATCCTGCAGGCACTAAGATCAACAATTAATAAACGGGACCTCATTCTGTAAGGCAAAGAACACCATCAATAGGACAAAACGGCATCCTACAAAATGGGAAAAGATCTTCACCAACTTCACATCTGAGAGAGAGCTGATATCCAAAATATATAAAGAACTCAAGAAACTAGACATTAACAAACCAAATTCACCAGTTTAAAAATGGGGTACAGATCTAAACAGAGAATTCTCAGCAGAAGGATCCCAAATGGCTAAGAAGCACTTAAAGAAATGTTCAACATACTTAGCCATCAGGGAAATGCACATCAAAACCAACAGTGACAATCCATCTTACATCTGTCAGAATAGCTAAGATCACAAACACAAGTGACCGCTTATACTGATGAGGATGTGGAGCAAGGGGAACACTCTTCCATTGCTGGTGGAAATGCAAATGTGTACATCCACTTTGAAGATCAATAGGATGATTTCTCAGAAAATTTGGAATGGATCTACCTCAAGACCCAGCTATTCCACTCCTGGTTACTCCACCACACTACAAAAACACTTGTTCAACTATGTTCATAGCAGCTTTATTCATAATAACCAATGTGGTGGCTTGAATAGGCAAGGCCTCTATAGGCTCCTCTGTGTGAATGCTTAGCCCATAAGGGGTGGCATCATTAGGAGGTGTGGTCTTGTTGGAGTGGGTGTGGCCTTGTTGGAGGAAATGTGTCATTATGGAGGCAGGCTTTGAGGTCATACATTCTCAAGTGATGCCTAGTGAGGCACACAGTATCTTCCTGCTGCCTTCAGATCAAGATATAGAATTCTCTGCTCCTCCAGCACCATGTTTGCCTGCATGATGCCATGTTTACTACCATGATTTATCATTGTCATGAAGTCTTTTTACAATAATAAAACCAAACTAAGACATCCAGAAATGGGAAAAAAAACTAAATACTCCTTAATAGAAGAATAGACGAAGAAAAGGTAGTACATTTACAAAATGGAGTATTACTCAACCAGTAAAATCAATGGCATCATGAAATTTGCCACCAAAAGAATGGAACTAAAAAGGATCATCCTGAGTGAGGTAACTCAGATCCAAAAAGATACACATGGTATCTACTCACTTATAATGGGATATTAGCTATAAAGCAAAAGTAAACAGTGCTACAATCCACACACCCAGAGAAGCTAAGTAATAAGGAAGGCCCCCCGTGGGAGGGAGGAACATGTGGATCTCCCTGGGAATGGAAAGCAGAATAGACATTGGAGGTGAAACAGGGTGGGGTAGAAGGGAATAGGAGGGATCAAGTGGGAGAATAGAGGGAGGAAATCTGGGAGAGACAACTAGAATTGGAGGGCATCTTGGGGCAAGCTAAAAACCCAGAGCAATGGATACTTCCAGGAATCTATGAAAGTGATCCCAGCTAAGACTCCTAGCAATTGGTATACAGAGTCTGAATTGACCATCTCCTGAAATCAAGCAAGACTTCCAGGGGAAGGATTGGAATAGCATCCCAGCCACATAACCTTCAACCTACAATTTGGCCTGTCTACAATAGTGTTGGGGTAAATAAAGCTGGCACAGAACTGTGAGAGTGGCCAACCAGTGACTGGTCCAGCTTGAGATCCAAAACACAAGAGGTAGTCCACCCTGACACTGCCTGGAGGTCCAGGAGACAGAGGCTGTGTATCCCAGGGACCCAGGATAGAATCAAATGCAACTGGCAAAAAAAAGTCATTGAAATTATTTCTAATAATATTCTAATATACTCAGATTGGTGCCTAGCCCAATTATCATCAGAGAGGCTTCACCAAGCAACTGATAGAAACAGATGCAGAGATCCACAGCCAAACATTAGGTGGAAAGATTATAAGAGCTAGAGGGGACACCAAAAGAATATCTGAGCCCACTGGGGCTCATGAAGACTGAACCTGAACAGCCAACCAGGGAGCAGGCATGGGACTGGCCTAGACCATCTACACATACGTTAAAGTTGTGTAAATTGGTTTTCCTTGGGATTCCCAACATCAGGAACAGGGACTGTCTCTGGTGCTTTTGACTGCTTTTGGGACCCCGGTCTTCCTAGTGAGTATATGGAAACCGGTCTGGATATTTCTAAAAACCAAAATTAGTACTGCAATATAACCCAACTATCCTGTATACCTAAAGGGCCCCAAGCCCTACTATAGAGACACTTGTACAACCATACTATTGCTGACTATTAACACTAGCTAGAAAAATGGAGCCAGCCTAGAAGTCCATCAACAGATGAAGAAATTTATTTTTAATATGGTACATAAACACAATAGATATTTATTCTGCCTTGAATAAAAATAAAACTGCTCTATGTGTAAGAAAATGAATGGAACTATAAACTATTGAATTAAGCAAAGTAACCCAGACTCAGAAAGACAAATATCATGTCTTCTCTTACATGAGGACCATAGATTGGAATTGTTATGTATATGGAAATGGCTAAGCATGTCATGAAACTTCAGAGGAGATGAGATAGAGAAATGGGGGCCTTAAGGGATAGAGGGAAGAAAGAAGGAGAATATGGGTGATGTGACAGTGGGAAGGGAGAAGAAGAGTTAGTGTAAGGGGACAAACTGAGGAGCAGGAGACGTGGGCAGAGAGATGTGTAAAACTGTGGTAACAAAATTCATTACTTTGCTTGCCATTTTTAAAAAGCAAAAATAAAAATGAACTAACATAGATTGTTTCTGTCAGGGAAATATACCTAATTTGTTGTATTATGGATGAAGGTAATAGTATGTACATTATACAGTTCCAATTCATTTTTGCACACTAATATTTCATCATGCATTGAAATTTATTCCCAAACTACAGGTAATAATGTATGAAGATGCCAGTGGAAATGGTAAAATAAGGAACTCTGTCCCTCCCTAAAACCAATACATCTGTCACCAAAAAATAATTCCACACTTAAAAAAAATAACAAAGATTCCAGAAACTCGAAGAAAATGTATTCAAAATTGTTAATTGAGGGGCTAGGCATATGGATTGGGTGGTAAAACTCTGGGTGTGTAGCATGAAGACCCAATTATGAACTATGATGCCTACATCAGTAACTCTAGCAGTTAGGGATGGAGAAAACAGCATATCTGAAGTTCATTGGTCAGTCCATCCTAGAAGAATCTGTGAGTTCCTGGTTCATTGAGAAAGCCAGTCTCAAAAGTAAGGTGAGAAGGTGAGAAGTCATAGAGAAAACTAAGTAACGATGACCAGTGCACTCCCAACACATGCACAGAGAAAGAGAGGGAGAGGGAGAGAGAGAGAGAGAGAGAGAGAGAGAGAGAGAGAGAGAGAGAGAGAGAGAGAGATCATACACACAGAGAGAACACAGAAAGAGAACAGAGAGAGGAAGAACAGAACAGAGAGAGAAAGAATGTTAATTGAGAGTAAATTTTGTAGAACTTTAACTTACTCTGCTCCCATCCTTTTCTCTCTGGCTCAGCAGAACCCTTGAATTAAAAATTCACTAGAAGGTTCAGCAGCAGCAGACAGTCGAGCCAGAGATCAACAGAAGCATCAGTGAACTCAGAGAACACTTCACTTGAGATTTCTCAGTTAGAAGCGTGAAAAGAAAAAGAAACAGTGAAGAAAGCTAAAGAAAAATTGAACATTCTCAAGCCAAACAGCACAGGGGTATCAATGTACGGAAACAAGTGAAATTGAACCACTATCACACGGTGTGCAAAAAGTCAGACCAAACTAATTAAATACTTCAATGAAGACCTGAAAGCATGAGATTACTGGGAGAAAGCATGAGGATAAATCATACCAATCTGTACAGTAAATGGTTTACATATGAGCTATACAGCAAATACAGCACAGACAAGCAGAACTACATTGAACTAAAAATATTCTACAAAACAAGAAAGCAATCAAAGGGCTTCTAAGTGGGCAAAAACATTACAAATTACAGCTCTAATAAGAGTTGAAGGGTGAGCAAAGTGGCTCAGTAGTTACAAGCATGTGTGCACAGGGCTGATGATCTGGCTTCGACCTCTAGATTCTACAAGGTGGCAAGAGAGAACTCACAAAAGTTGTACTCTACATGAATGTCTGCATGAACACATACACATAATAAGTCATAATAACCACAAAGTAAACTTTAGGGGGTTGTATATCCAAAATACATAAAGATCTCAACTCAATAGCAGGAAAACTAACTGGATTTTGAGTGGGCAAATGACCCAGAGACAATTATCAAAAGGCAGCAAAAATATGGCAGCAAATTCATCAGATAATGCACAACATCATTAGAAAAATGCAAATTGAAATTACAATGATATTCCACCCCTCTCCTGTCAGAATGACTCTTACCAAATTTTGAAACATAAACAGTGAGAGCAATAAGATAAAAGGGCCTCTGCATGCTGTTGATGGGTGTGCACTTCCAGCAGAACCATTATAGGAGATCATCTAAAAAACTCTATTGAGATTACATGATCCAGTAATCCCACTGCTGGGTATACTTACAATGAAACACAATTAGAATCAAGCCACACTCCAGTGTCATTTCTCAGACAAATCCTATCAGGATTTTTTAAATGAATCAATTTCCAAAAATTTGAAAACTGTGAGCTCTCCAAGCTCTTTTAGCAAGACCAGCAATATTTTGACATCAAAGCCAAACATGTTACAAACAAGAGAGAAGAGGAGGAGAAGGAGGAGGAGGAGAAGGAGGAGGAAGAGAAAGAGGAGGAGGAGGAGGAGGAGGAGGAGGAGGAGGAGGAGGAGGAGGAGGAGGAGAGAGAGAGAGAGAGAGAGAGAGAGAGAGAGAGAGAGAGAGAGAGAGAGAGAGAAGAAAAAATGAAAAGAAAAAGCTATAATTAGAAATCTCTGATGACTATAGATACAATTTTTTCCCACAAAACACTAGTGTCTCAGTTGAGGTTTCCATTGGTATGCTAAAACACCATGACCAAAGCAACTTTTATACCACTGCACATCACTGAAGAAAATCAGGACAGAAACTCAATCAGGGCAGGAACTTGGAGGCTGGAGCTGATGCAGAGGCCATGGAGGGGTGCTGTTTACAGGATTGCTCCTCCTAACTTGTGTAGAATCCAAAATAAGTTCAAGACCACCTAGTCCCTTCCCCTCTGAAGGGACTTTTAGAAATATAGCAGTCAAAAGGACTAAGTCTACAGCTGCCAAAACAAAATGAGCTGTTCTCAGAAAAATAACCATAACAAGATAGCAGTTCCCAGAGAAATTCACCTACCCCATCCCACACTGAATTTTGACAAAGACCACAAACAGCCCTGGCCTTGCTAGGATTCCCTGTGATATTAATAACTGTGACATTAATAGCTGACCCATAAGTTCAAAATGTACTACTGCTTTGCTGACCAAATCATAATAACCTACCATGGGGACAAGCAAAGTGAGTCACTAGGCCAAGGGTAGTCACTATGCAAACCAACCAGTGCCTTAAAGGGTTACTTGCTACACCAATGAGAATAAGCCAAATACCCTGTTACCCAAATCTGCCCCTTACAAGGTATAAAAAGTGTGTTCTTTTTTTGTTATGGGTCTCTCCTCTAGCCTGCATGCTGAGAGGAGGGTCCCCGACATGTTGGATCAATAAAAATCCTCATGTAGTTTGCAGTGATGGTGGCCTCGGTGGTCTTTGTGAGTAAGAGTCTTTTGACAAACTCCAACACTTGCCCAGCCTGATTCTTTATAGAATCCATGACCACCCTCCCAGGGATTTCACCACCCAACATGGTCTGAGCCCTCCCCCATCAACCACTAATTTTAAAAAATGCCTTACAACTAGATCTTATGGAGCCATTTTTATCAGTTGAGATACCATTGTTTCAGATAACTCTACCTTGACTAGCTAGCACAACTAGCAACCTAAATCCAACAGTAGGTTAAAAAGAAATGACATGATCAAGGACTTATCCTTAAGATGCAAAGGTTGTTCAACATATAAATAACCAATTTAGCATTAATTTAGCATAGCATGTATCTTAGTTTGCTGTCTATTACTGTCATAAAACACCATGGCCAAAGCAATTTGGGAAGGAAGGGGTTTACTTCATGTTACAGCTTATAGTCCAGTATACAAGGAAGTCAGAGCAGGAACTCAAGACAGTAAACTGGAGGCAGGAACTGAAGCAGAGGCTTCACTACTTACTGGATTGCTCTCTGTAGCTTGCTCAGCCTGCTTTCCTAGACAACCCAAGACATCCGCCCAGTGTTGGCAAGCCCATATTGAGGCAGGACCTCCCACATCAATCATCAATTGAGAAAATGTCTCACAGACATGTTCATGGGCCAATTTGATGGAGGCATTTTCTCAATCAAGGTCCATTCCTCCCAGATGATTCTGATTAGTGTAAAGTTGACCAAAAACAAAAAATAAAAACACATAACAAATGAAAAAAAAAAAAAACCTAGCAAGCACATCATTTTAGTAGAATGAAAGATCAATCACCTACTTACCTGAATGGATGTAGAAAAAAATATTCAACATGATTCCATAATAAAACATTCAGTAAACTAAACCAAAAGTGGAATGAAATAAAAGAAGCTTTTTGTTGAGGGGTGAAACTATTACAGAGATGTCCAACTAGTCAAAATGCAGAGAACAAGTGGCTGTGGATGTGCTGTCCCAATTGGCACATGTGCAATTCAACCCCTGTGCCTAAAGCTAGGAGAACATCCTAGAGGAGGAAGAAACACTATTGTAAGAGTCAGAGGACCAGGATGCCTCCTACTAGATGATATCATATAATCTTTTAATTATTTCTTTAATTGTTTGAGATTATAATGTAATTACATCATTTCCCCATTCCCTTTCCTCCTTCCAGATAGGAAAGCTACACCCATGAATTCTCAACAATATGGTTCTTTCAACAAGACCTACAAAATGATAGCACCAGTGAACATGCCAACATAGATGGGGGGAATTTCACAAGGTCCCACCTCTAAATGAAGTGATACAGGAATTAATGACTGCTGAGATAGGGGAAATTGGTTTTTTTCCAGGTCAAGGCCCCTGATAGGTTATCTAATCCCAGGTAGTTCGTATTTAGCATATGAACAAGCATCTCTAAATGTACGCAGTGTGATGTACATATAACATAAACATGTTTACTTTTATGTCTCTGTAGCAATGATAATTTTAGAAGAAGTTATTAGAAGTTTGAGAAAGACTGAGGAAAGACATTGGGAGGAGTCCAGTTGAGAAAGGGAAGAGAGAAATTATGTAAATACAGTGTTCCATATGTGAAATTTTAAAAAATAGAATAAAAATTTAAAGGAGTAGAAGGAAATTAAATCAATAAAACAAAAGCTATCTAGGAAAAGGTATATATGTATATGTGTGTGTGTGTGTGTGTGTGTGTGTGTGTGTGTGTGTGTGTGTGTGTGTGTGTACAGAGAGAGGGGAGTATAGATATTCAGTCATAAAAGAGTGAAAGTTTTCCCTCTATGATCAGGATAGGTGCCCACTCTGGCCACTTCTATGAAAAATAACACTGGAAATCCTAATTACAGAAAACATGCCACAAGAAAAAGAGAGAGAGAGAATTCCTGGTGGCCGCACATGCCTTTAATCCCAGCAATCCTGATGCAGAGGCAGGAAGATCTCTGAGTTCAAGACTACCCTGGTTAACAGATCAAGTTCAAGGACAGCCATGGGTACACAGAGAAACCTAGTCTCAGAAGGAAAAAAAAATAGAAAAAGAAAAGGAAATGTAAAAGGAGGCATCTAAATTGGAAAGATAAAACACAAATGATCTCTGTTCACATATATCTTGAATAAACCTAAAAATTTCATGCAAGGAATACCTCTAAAACTAAGTTTAAAGATCAGTAAATATGCAGCACACATACTAAGCACTTTTAAAAGCCAGTTGTGTTTTGATGTATTTACACTGAATAACGGTAAAAAGGTATTGAGAAGACAATCCTATCCACCACTACATGGAATAGAACAAAATACGTGTGAACAAACATAGACAAAAAGTCTTGAACACGGAGAACTACGACTCTCTGCTGTAAAGTAGGAAAGCACACACAGAAAACTGGAAGGATGCAGCATGATTTGGGATCACAAGGCTTGATATTCCTAAAATATCCATACTACCCAAAGCAATCCACAGATGAAATATAATTCATATCAAAATACCATGACATATTTATAGATTTTAAAGAATCATTCTACAATTTGTTCAGAACTACAAAGTTCCTCAAATAGAAAAAGAAAAACCATGAAAAAAATAAGAACACCTGAAAGCATTAAACTCCTAACATATAACAATGCTAGAGCAGACAAAACAATGTACAAGTGCGACCCCGACAAGTCAGAAACTATCTATCAAAACCCTGTGCCAAGCATTATAAAAACCACTCTGAAGCTGTCCATCAGGGGAGTCCATGAGACTCCCAAAATGTAAATGGCTATTGATATTTCTGCTGGTTGCCTCCCAGAAGGTGATGTTAAGTCCCTATTGCTAAAGACACCATGCAGTTTCTACATATGGCCCAGAGGATTTAAGCTGGGATTGACCCAAAAACTTCCTCCCAGAGAACTAACTTTCACACCATTGAAAGGGGTCAGGTAAGCTAAGGAGAAAAAAGCATCCATTAGTGCTACCCCCTGTGATCCCTGCTAAGTACAATGATCAGCATGGCAAAAGACCCCGAACACTGCAATAGCAGCACTTGTATCTTGGTAGTAACTGTAGCTGTCTAATTGTAATCAAGCTGTTTAACAGAAGGGAAAACTTACCTGGTACTGTAAACCCAGCCAAAGCTAACTACACGTAGCAAGTGAGGTCATGGATCTTAGAAGAGGACCTAAACCAGTAAAATCCCTAACTGCTCTACATATGCATCCCTCATCAAAGGAAACTCTTCTTGCAGTAGAAGGAGATCATTACAGGAATTTACAACCTGTCAAAAAATGCCGAAAACAACTGTCCGTGGCATACTCATCCCTAAGTGATACATCTACACTGCATCCAAGGCTCAGAGACATCTCAGAAGAGGGAGAAGAATGGTTGTAAGAGTCAGGATCAGGAAGTCTGCTGTGAGATTATGACTGCTCGTTATGACAAGAAAGCTATGTGCGTGAAATTCCAACAACATAGCTGTCTAAACAAGACGTAAGCAACTTTGTCATCAGCGGACATTGCAGCGTATGTGGTGGAACCCTCACAAAGCTCATCCCTAGTTAATGATAACTGCTGAGAGGAGACTAATGGAGCCACCTGACTGGTTATCCAGTGCCAAGTGATCAGCCCCGGAACATGCACCCAGGCAACACTGAATGGACTCAGCGTGTTATTTTTATATGTTTATTCATTCTCATGTATATGTGAAAACGATGGTTAAAAAGGGGAGGTCATGTTCCTGGTAGGAGGAAGGAGAGGTAGGGGAAATGATGTAATTATATTGTCATTGAATTTTTTTAATGATTATGAATGCTACTTTCTTCTGGCATCTACAACTGAATTAAATCATTTCCACTGCTAATTTGATTTTTTTAAGTCTTTTTATTTATACTTGTGATCACGAACAACAATATAAAGTTTCTATGTATCTCTTATCTTTTTTTTAAATCCCTTCTGTTGAAAATTAGCTATTTATATCTTCTGCTCATTTAAAGGTTATATACTCCAAAATAAATTGATAGGAAGACCAATTATGTTACCATATATATAGATAAATTGTTATACTGAAGAGCTATTTTCACAACTGTGCTGAGAAGTTTACTTAAGTGATTTCTTAGCTGCAAAGTGATTTGTAATACCACATGTTATATTGCATTAAGAATCACTCTTTAGTTAGGGAATTTTTTGAGGTTCTGAAATATAACAAATTATTCACTGCCATGGTTTGGACTATTGATCACGTATGCGTGGGTGGGTGGGTTACGTCACTGAAATGGAAATGCCATTTCTTCAGTACAACTTTCCTTTCCAAGTATGCCTCATTAATGCCCATAATGCGGCTTCTACAAAAGGCATGAAAGGAAGTGGGAGACTGGCTAACTGTGAGAAGCAAAGCATCATTAGGGATAATTTGGCATAAAATGATCATCTCTAAGTAATTCAGAACTAAGTAATCCCAGGCCAAGCCTACTCCATCTTGGGACTGGCCTCCATCTTAAAGAAAGAAAGAAAGAAAGAAAGAAAGAAAGAAAGAAAGAAAGAAAGAAAGAAAGAAAGAAAGAAAGAAAGAAAGAAAGAAAGAAAGAAAGACAAAAAGGCCTGAGAACTTTACCTACAACAACACCCAAGAAGTACCCATGGCATGTCCTTGGCCAGAGTTACTCCCTAACTACTTCCTAGCAACCATTAATCAAAGATTAGTCTGACTGTTTCAGACCATTTGTGATTGATTGTATTTGGTCTTACTTCAGAACACCCACCTGTTGGCTTACAGTCATTCTTTTAGATGCTTGCCAAACTAAAACACCCCATTCCTCACCCCCTCACTGGCTCCTACTTTCCTATAAAAACTTGTCCTGCTGAGCGTTCAAGGCTGCTTCACCTTCCCTTCCTGTCCTGCTGTGTCAGGGTTGGGTTGGAGGAGAGCCCAAGCCTGAGCTTGTAATATAGAGACCCTAATGCTATTGCATCGGAAACGGCTCCTTGGTGGTCTTTTGAGGTTCATGAACCTTCCTTTCTAGTACATTTTGGTGTGAGCCCTTCCTGGCACAACAGTAATATCAAACCAACAAATATTTATTGAAGCTCTCATCTTCCACATGGGTGGGAACCCATGTGCCCTGTGTTTCTCTTCACTTTAGGCAGGTTGCCAGCCAATAACCTTCCCTCAGAAGGACTGTTATAGTCTAATGGGTTTGCGGTGCCGTCTTCCAGCTTGACTGCAGCTGTTTGGTCTCAATCACATAAAACTGTGTGAAGTCCTGCTTCAAACTGAAGCAAAAGGCAGAACCTTCCTGCCTAGCATTTCAATGCAGTGGCATTCAGTGTCTCGGTAACACTAAATACTGATTTTATTTCTACTGTAAAAACCAATAAGAAACCTTACATTTCTCTCAGACCCCAAGTAGCATATAACAAATTCTCTAAGTCTTGACAAATGTTAAGAGGATAATTTCACATAGTCTCATTTTTAAAATATGCATTAGAGGTTAATAAAAGACAAGGCTGTACTATCAATACACATTAGAAATTTGATCCTACATATGAGTCACAGAAAAGCTGAATAAAGTTATATAATGTGCTACCAGACCATCTGAGTTCCAAGTCTACCTCCACACCCTAAGTGCATGGCCTTGGGATATTTCTTAACAATCATGTGCTGAGTTTTCTTTGTCTAAAATGAGAATGATAGTATCTATCTACTGGTGTGGTTACCAAGGACTGAATGGATTACATTGTGCTAGTTATTACTACGATTTTTATTAAATAGGAGTCGTTCTATGAGCTCTCGGGAGAAGCATGATGATTGGCAGGCATCACATACTTCTGTGGTGCTAGGCAGATGGCTCAGTGTGGTTCCTCATTCTGCTTCCTCCCTAGGTATGTCCAGGCGCTGTTGCATGATGGGTTGGAAGGGTGAAGCAGAGCCCGGAACAGGTGAGGTTGGCAGGATCTGGGAAAAAACCTAAAAATTCTACAATAACAAAAATACAGGAGTGATTTCTGGGGGCTGGGGGGAGGGTGTAGAAGCTGTCTCCAAGATTTTAGTGTTATAGTTCTCTTAGACAATATTCATGGAAACAGCTTGTGCAAATTCCTCTATTTGGGTGAACAAAGGCTATTTATATATAAATCTTAGATTCCGGGAAAAATGTAAATCATTGGCTGGAACCTAACCTACTGAGAATGCCTTATTTGAATGGAGAGGCACTCCAGGAATCCCAGGTGTTTGCTGAGTGATTCTTATCTGAAGAGAGGGAGTTGAACTTGTCATTTTGCCAAGAACTACTCAACATACCTTGGGTAGAAGATATAAGGGTTGGACTTCCCAGATGAGGCAGAGAAGAGCAAGCCCCACTTCGTACTGAGCTCAAGAGAGCTGTCCTGACACGGTGCGCTGAAACCTAACATAGCAGGATCCAACAGCTCAGCACATAAAGGTACTCACTACATAAGCAACAGCAACAAGTTCAAACCCCCAGAACTCATTACATGTCCATAGACTCAGAAGCTCACCTGTAACTCCTGCCTCAGAAAGCAGAGAAGGGGGCTCCTGAAGCAAGCTGGATCACTGCATTCAGTACTGGTGAGCTCTGGGTTTGATTGACAGGCCTTGCCTCAAAGACTAAGGTAGAAGAATAATCAAGGAAGATTCCACCTCACCTACATGAATCAAACACACACACATACACAAAGAAAAAGGTTTTCCATTGTTAATTCTTTCATACAACTGCTGATGTGAAAGATATAAAATGCCAATTATCTTTTTGTTTTGAAGCTCCAAGTTTTCTCAAGAGATCTTTAAAAGACTCAAAGTTCTAAGATACATACTCAATATTTTAAATTAATGATGTCTTTTACCCAAAAAGAAGGCTATTTCTTGTTTACCTGTTCAACATATTGTGTGGGTTACAAGAGCAATTGGGCTAGAAAAAAAAAACTTTAGAATAATAACAACACAAAAAAAATTATTAAAAATACCACGATATCTCATAGAACCCAGACCTCTCCCAGACACTGGACCCTGGGTGAAAATGAAGAACACAGTAGTAGCACTCTGTAATAAAGGGTAATTGTCAATAATAAGGCAATCCTTAAGGGGAGTGACAGCAACTTGAGAGGAGAAAATCATTTTGCTCTCCCATTGCCATTGTTTGACCTTTCTTATAATCCCTCTGTTTATCCACATGTCAACCCACAGAGGCAGATCACTCTGCTGTCTAAATTTAAAATGCTGTGCATGTGTAAGGTTTAAGCAAAACTGATTTTCTTGACTCTTCAGTTCTTCTCTTTAAATTCTTTGTTCTCAAGAACCATCCTTTAACGAGGCGCACAGGTGAGCAGTACTGTCTATCCACAGATAGCCATTTTAATAAAGTCGCAGGATACTGAAACAGGTGCTTTTCTAAAGGGAAATGAATGCCATACAATGGGACATTATAAGTCAGGTTCTGGAAACATCAGTTATTCTTATGCTCTTGAGAAAAGTAATAAGAAGGAAAACTTCCCCAAGACTCACGAACCTTCCTTTCAACCGTTTATGGGAGTTTTAATCTTTCCTGTCTCTCTTGTCAATGGCTTTGATCTTGGCTGCTATTTCTTTTTATAGCATCTTATCTCTCAAAATTACTTCAAATATAGCCAGCTCTATTTTTTAAACTACAAAAAAGAAATGAATTCTGCACATGAATTTCATTAGGTATTTCATGATTAGGAGGTGAACCTCATGTGAACACCTTCTCCTAGTTTTTAACATTTTTTAAAATGTTTTTCTTAAAGCTATTCAGTTCCACCTCTCCCTTTATGACTCCAGCCACTAAATACCTACTGGTCTATATTTCTGTGCCAAAATCCTAGGGCTAGAACTAGCTTCCAGAATCTTCTAAAAGTGTTTACATATAGTCTCTTTGAAGGAGGGAAAATAGCCCCAGCGAATACTCAGATTTGTTGTTCCTTTCACAGAATCTTCTTTAATTTATTCTCTCGTATCATTACATGAAGTTGATACAGTAGCATTGGCTGTCATCCCAAGTATTCTATAGACTCCACAGGGTGACTAATTGTGCTCAGAAGTTTAAGACTAGTCTGGGCAACATAATAAGAGTTTGTCTTAATTAAAAAAAAAAAAGAAAAGAATTAATCATTGAAATGGAGTGTTAATTTTATGGCCTCTTCCCTTCCACTTTTTCCTTTAATGCATGCTTGTTTGCTGCTGGACTCACCACTCAGCATAAACAATTAATTATCTATAAGCAAAATTAGATGGTATTCTACAATGTCTTCATCTATCACAAAAGAAAATTACAAAGCCAACTTCACTGGCTACCACTTGTGAACAGAGCTTGATATATAAGCAGTAAATCCTGGTTTAGAGTCAAAATGTGGAGCCTTTTGTTCGAAGTGCTTAGGGAACACAGCCACTAAAATTCCAAACATGAAACATTTTCTTTTCTTCCATGGGAATTTTCTTGACATGTTACAGCATTTTTTTTTATACTCCCAACTCACCGGACTTGAACCAGAGATAACAAAATATACAATTATTAGAGTGCATTGTATGACTCATGTTTATAGTACTTGAGGAGTTTGAAGAAACAGCTGTACAATATGTGCAGATGTAACAATTCCACAACTCAGATTTCATAGTCCACACATGCAAACGCAATCTTTAGAAGCATACAATGGCTGCCCAAAACTAACTCATGTTGGCTCCAGACCATGCTGCCAGCATTTGATGTTTTCTCACTGATGGGGAAGATAGACTGGACTATAAAGGAGATGATATTGGTCTATTTGGTAGAAGTGATTGGATGATAGAGAAAAGCAGAAGAATAAAAAGGAACTGAAACCTTATGGCTGTAGGCACCCCAGCTATTCAACCACAAACATAAGATTTTCCCTGTCTTTTCTTGAACCTCACTGAACTTTCATGGATAATATTCATTCACTGGAATGTTCTACTCATGGAGCTTTGCAAACACAATATTTGGATGGGGTGGCAAGGAAAAAAAATGAACACATCATTTCTTCTTTGTGTCCCTGTTTGCTTTCTATAGCAATTTGAGGAACAGATTTTGTTAAAACTGTCCTCAGTTGACAGCTTGACTACAGCTGGAATTAACTTTAAATATAAGCCACTGGGCACCCTTGCAAGGAATTTTAGTTACTTGGGTCATTTGAGGTAGGAAGATCCAACTTAAATTCAGATTACTTGATTAGGAATACCATCCTACAATCTGGGCCACACATTCTTGTGGCAGCCTTTATAAATGGCAAAGCAAAAGAAGATTTTGCTCTGGGTCTCCTTGTCCTCCTTCTCACTGGCAAGTTCGTTCCTTACTAGTATTACAGCCTACTTCTTTGGGATTCCAACATATACTCAAGACCAGCAGAGACATCCAGTCTCACAGACTGTAAAACTATTGGATGTTTGGACTTTTCTTCAGGAGCCTGCCTTTGTTAGAAGAGCTGGATAACAGTTCTGTTTCTCAAGAAAATCCAGCCTTATTTAATGTTATAGTTTACAGCCCAACATAAACAGACGTGGAGGCAGGAGCTCAAGGCAGGAACCCGGAGGCAGGAACTGAAGCAGAGGCAGAGAAACTACCTACTGCCTTATTCCTCATGGCTTGCTAACCCTGATGTTTTACACAACCACTTTCACCACCCAAGTGCCTCCCCTCCTCATGTTATTCTTCCATTGCTCTGCCCTACTGCACTTATAGAACACAACTCAAAGATAGAGTTATGAATATGTTCAGGGCAATGCCATGACATTAAAACAAGCACAGGGCTCATCTGAGCACAGGTCCCAGTGTGACTGCACTGAGCACAGGTCCCAGTGTGACTGCACTGAGCACAGGTCCCAGTGTGACTGCACTGAGCACAGGTCCCAGTGTGACTGTGGATGTGCAGCTGCATACACACTGGCCCAAAGGTCCATCACATCCAATGCTTCCTATTACTTCCTAATGAATTTACTTTGGATTTCGGATTACAATTTTTAATTTTCACATCCAGAAACACAACACGTAATAAATGTCTATATGCTAATAAAACCAAGTATGAATTAATTAAATAGCACACGACACATACTAATAAAAAAACTAAAAACAAAACAAAAAACAAAAAAACAAAAAAACAAACAAACAAAAAAAAGCCAGGCGTGGTGGTGCATGCCTTTAATCCCAGCACTTGGGAGGCAGAGGCAGGCAGATTTCTGAGTTCGAAATCTCAGCCTGGTCTACAAAGTGAGTTCCAGGACAGCCAGGGCTATCTATACAGAGAAACCCTGTCTCGAAAAAAACAAAAAACAAAAAAACAAAAAAACTGAAACAAACAAAAAAACAAAAAACAAAAAACGCATCTAGGTTTCAGTTCACTTAATATGGCAGAGCACACATTGGTCTCCTTTAGGGCTGGGGCTTCATTAACATAATAATGTTACTTTTATTAACTGACACCATCTGTACTGGCTAGTTTTGTGTCAACTTGACACAGCTGGAGTTATCACAGAGAAAGGAGCTTCAGTTGAGGAAATGCCTCCATGAGATCCAACTGTAAGGCATTTTCTCAATTAATGATCAAGGGGGAAAGGCCCCTTGTGGGTGGGACCATCTCTGGGCTGGTAGTCTTGGGTTCTATAAGAGAGCAGGCTGAGCAAGCCAGGTGAGGCAAGCCAGTAAAGAACATCCTTCCATGGCCTCTGAATCAGCTCCTGGTTCCTGACCTGCTTGAGTTCCAGTCCTGACTTCCTTGGTGATGAACAGCAGTATGGAAGTGTAAGCCAAATAAACCCTTTCCTCCCCAACTTGCTTCTTGGTCATGATGTTTGTGCAGGAATAGAAACCCTGACTAAGATACCGTCCAACTACAATCAAGTGTGGAAGCTGTAAGTAAATAAGGAAACTTGGCAAATCAAAAGAAAGGATTCAAGAACATTTGAGGCACAACTTTATTCATAAAGTTCAAACCAGGAAATAGTAAATTGTGGTATAGGAAATCCCAGGGGCTGCCTAACCACAGTGACAGGCAGAATATATATATATCACTAGAAAGAAGAACTTTCAGATAAATAGACAAGCAAAAAACTTTGGAAATTGAAATATTATTATCAAAATAAAACATCAAACGTGCAAATATGCATAGAAAATGTGCACAATATCTAAAGAATTCCCCTCAATTACAAACAAGACTTAAACTTAAAAAAAAAGTCAGAAATTCCAAGGACTAATCTGAGATTTTCCTATTTTCCTAATGAGGAAGAACAAAGAGGGAAGGGGAAAAGTGTTCACCGAGGGGCTGATGAACACATCTAGCCCTTCAGAAGGCCACAGGCTTCAGACTGTAAGGACTAAGTCTATGGTGGGAAGTGCATGCAGCCTAGAAAACTCACACAGCTCTGAGACTGAAGAGAGGACCCAACAGACTGATGAAAAGACAGCTCACGTTCTAAGATGTGAAGCCCAAAGGCGTCCACCTTGTCAGATCACAGGAGGTAAAAAAGCAGAGAAGTCTTCCAGGTTCCAAAATGATTTTTTAATCCAGGTTCCTCTGGGCAGCCGTATGAGCGCTGAAGAGATTCTAATAAAGATATTTGCAAACATGTGAGGACTCCTTAAGTTTACCTTAAGTGCACTATTTCTTATGAATGACAATATATTTCAAGAAAAAGGAATAACGTTCTACCAAAACAAGGAGGAAGGTATTGGTTCCACAAAACAGTAACTCTGATCCCAAAGAGGAATTAATTCAAGTTCTTGGGTGACACTGGAACCAGACTGCAGATGGTAAAATTCTCATCATGAGAAGATACAAAAAAAACAAAATAGAAATGACTTGGACTTCAGGGGAAAAAAGTGGCGATAAAACAAAGGCACTTGATGAAATGTAAGAAGGAAACTCTTCAGTGCGGGGACGACAATTTTATACCTCACCAAGAAGACACTGTACACTTGGCTCCTTGGCTGGTCAGTGAGGAGTATGGATACATGCTTGTCAGAGTTCAGATTACCAAGAAGCAGTAGTGCAGGCAAAGGTGGATGTAGGCAGGATATATTGGGTAAAGATAGACCTGTCACACAAAAGCAGAAAGGTAGTGCATGAAGTGCAGGGAACCCATGTGACCTTGTTGACTAAAGGCAACCAGGAGGAGCTCTTGGAGTTTTTACACTGTGGCCCAGTATCTTTTGCGAGCTGAATAGCTTCCATTGTGATTATCTAATTCCTCCAAACCTCCTGTGACAGGAAAGGAAAGAAAGAAGCTTGGATGTAAAGAATCCAGATTGGGGTGTCACTATGAAAATACTCTCAGACAGTGACAGGGGAAAAGCTGTCCTTTGTTTATTATAAGCAGCAGTAGCTGGGAGCTTGAATCCCAGCCATACTTAGTCATTAGTTAAAAGTGCCCAGGGGAGTGCAGCGAACCCTCTGTTCAAATGCTTTGACAGATCTCAAAGGCACTGCAGCTCATACTGGCAGCTGACCACACTCTTGGCTGGAGAAACACTCTCAAAGGGAAATTTTTGAGTGGCATAGCACAATTACCAATATATGTAATATATAACCCTAAGAATAGAATCACAAGACTACATTCATTACTTTATGCTCTTCCCCCATCCCCACCCCCAAGTAATACAAGTTTCTTTTTATTAGCTCCAGATATGGTATAGCCATACACCAGATTTAAAAAAAAAAAAAAAAGATAATCTACTTACCCAGCATACTCAGCATTAGTGAGGAAAAGGACAACCACACTAAAAGCCACTGAGTGACCACTGGTCCCATGTACTGAGAACCCCATGGGCTCATAGCTATCTCTAGTAGGTAATCTAGAAGAACTTGGTTTTGAAGTCTAAATGTCCATTTTCTTCAAGTGCCTCTTGTTTTGCATATATGGGTGGAGGGTGTGGGGAGCCGCCCTCACATTCGCCGTTGCAAGATGGCGCTGACATCCTGTGTTCTAAGTGGTAAACAAATAATCTGCGCATGTGCCAAGGGTAGTTTTCCACCCCATGTGCTCTGCCTTCCCCGTGACGACAACTCGGCCGATGGGCTGCAGCCAATCAAGGAGTAATACGTCCTAGGCGGAGAATAATTCTCCTTAAAAGGGACAGGGTTTCGCCATTCTCTCTCTTGCTTTTGCTCTTGCACTCTTGCGCTCTTGCGCTCTGGCTCCTAAAGATGTAAGCAATAAAGCTCTTGCCCTTGCTCTTGCTCTCTTGCTCTCTGGCTCCTGAAGATGTAAGCAATAAAGCTTTGCTGCAGAAGATTCCGGTTTGTTGCGTTCCTCCTGGCCGGTCGCAAGAACGCGTGTAAGAGTTGGTGCTGAGACCCGGGATGAGAAGACCCGGGACGAGAAGACCTGGGACGAGAAAACCCGGGACGGTTACCATCACCGGCGCAAGGAAGATCCCTCATTCCGGAACCAGAACTGCGGGTCACGGTCATAAAGGTTCCCGTAAAACAGACTGTTGAGAAGGATCCGGCCTGGATTCAGAACTCCTCAGCTAGGGAACGGTGGTAATGAAGTGTTCCCGTAAAACAGACTGTTGAGAAGGAGTCAACTGCGTGGATTCAGAACTCTTCAGCTGGGGAACGGTGGTAATAAAGTGTTCCCGCAACACAGACTGTTGAGAAGGATTCAACTGCATGAATTCAGAACTCTTCAGCTGGGGAACAGGGTACCCGTAAGTATAGCTTTACAAGGTAAGTCTGGTCTTGAACTTTCTAACGAAATTCAAGACAGTCTATCAGAAGTAAAGTGGGAAATAGCTTTACAAGGTACGTCTGGCCTTGAACTTTCTAACGAAATTCAAGACAGTCTATCAGAAGTAAAGTGGGAAATAGCTTTACAAGGTATGTTTGGCCTTGAACTTTCTCTAGTGTTAGGAGCCTTTTTGTTCCTTTTCACATGTTATCAAGCGGTTAAGGCAGGGCTGAAAATTCTGGATGAAATTCAGGGCAATCTATCAGAAGTAAAGCGGGGAGAGAGAGTAGGAGCAAAGAGGAAATATGGTACACAAAATAAGTATACAGGCCTTTCCACGGGTCTTGAACCCGAGGAAAAGTTTAGGTCAGGTAAGAATACCTGGGGAGAGATTAGAAGGAAGGAAAAGAAAAAAGATCAATTAGCGGAGGTCTCTAGGAGAAGGAGCCTATACTCATCACTAGACGAGCTCAAGGAGCCAGCTCTTAGTAGCTCTGAATCAGATGAAGAATTCTCCTCTGAAGAAACAGACTTGGAGGAGGAAGAAGCTCATTATGAGAGAAAAGGGTACCAGCCAGATAAAATGCTAGCTAATCAGTTAAGGAAAAAGCCAAAAGCGGCTGGCGAAGGCCAGCATGCTGCTCAGCCTCCGGGCAGTCAGCTTCAAGGTCATAGTGCACTTCCGCCCTATGCGGAGCCCCCACCATGCGTAGTGCGTCAGCCCTGCGCAGAGAGGCAATGCGCAGACTCGTTCATTCCAAAGGAGGAACAAAGGAAAATAAAACAGGCATTTCCGGTCTTTGAAGGAGCCGAGGGTGGGCGTGTCCACGATCCGGTAGAATATGTGCAGATTAAAGAGCTTGCTGAGTCGGTCCGTAAATATGGAACCAATGCTAATTTTACCTTGGTGCAGTTAGACAGGCTTGCCGGCATGGCACTAACTCCTGCCGACTGGCAAATGATTGCAAAAGCCGCTCTCCCTAGTATGGGCAAATATATGGAATGGAGAGCTCTATGGCAAGAGGCTGCACAAGCACAGGCCCGAGCAAACACTGCTGCTTTGACTCCAGAACAGAGAGATTGGACTTTTGACTTGTTAACGGGTCAGGGAGCTTATACTGCTGATCAAACAAACTACCACTGGGGAGCTTATGCCCAAATTTCCTCCACGGCTATTAGGGCCTGGAAGGTGCTCTCCCGAGCAGGTGAAGCCACTGGACAACTAACAAAGATTGTCCAGAGACCTCAGGAGTCATTCTCAGATTTTGTGGCCAGAATGACAGAGGCAGCAGAGCGTATTTTTGGAGATTCAGAGCAAGCCGCACCTCTGGTAGAACAGCTCATTTATGAGCAAGCCACACAGGAGTGCCGAGCGGCCATAGCCCCAAGAAAGAACAAAGGTTTACAAGACTGGCTCAGGGTTTGTCGGGAGCTTGGGGGACCTCTCATTGTGCGTTACTTCCATTCAGTATGAGAAATTTACTAGGGCAGCTAATTTGTCAAAAAGTCTTTCTCAGTATATGTTACAGAATTGGACGGCTGAATTTGAACAGACCCTTCGGGAATTGAGACTTGCCATCATTCAGGTCAACTCCACGCGCTTGGACCTGTCCCTGACCAAAGGATTACCCAATTGGATCTCCTCAGCATTTTCCTTCTTTAAAGAATGGGTGGGGCACAAGTCCCTTCCGCTCGAAAGCACAAGTCCCTTCCGCTCGAATCGAGCCCCGGGCTTCCATGCCAGCAGAGTCTTGCCCAACACCCGCAAGGGCCCACACGGGACTCCCCACGGGATCCTAAGACCTCTGGTGAGTGGAACACAGCGCCTGCCCCAATCCAATCGCGTGGAACTTGAGACTGCGGTACATAGGGAAGCAGGCTACCCGGGCCTGATCTGGGGCACAAGTCCCTTCCGCTCGACTCGAGACTCGAGCCCCGGGCTACCTTGCCAGCAGAGTCTTGCCCAACACCCGCAAGGGCCCACACAGGACTCCCCACGGGACCCTAAGACCTCCGGTGAGTGGAACACAGCGCCTGCCCCAATCCAATCGCGTGGAACTTGAGACTGCAGTACATAGGGAAGCAGGCTACCCGGGCTTGATCTGGGGCACAAACCCCTTCCACTCCACTCGAGCCCCGGGCTACCTTGCCAGCTGAGTCGCCTGACACCCGCAAGGGCCCACACAGGATTCCACACGTGATCCTAAGACCTCTAGTGAGTGGAACACAACTTCTGCCAGGAGTCTGGTTCGAACACCAGATATCTGGGTACCTGCCTTGCAAGAAGAGAGCTTGCCTGCAGAGAATACTCTGCCCACTGAAACTAAGGAGAGTGCTACCCTCCAGGTCTGCTCATAGAGGCTAACAGAGTCACCTGAAGAACAAGCTCTTAACAGTGACAACTAAAACAGCTAGCTTCAGAGATTACCAGATGGCGAAAGGCAAACGTAAGAATCCTGCTAACAGAAATCAAGACCACTCACCATCATCAGAACGCAGCACTCCCACCCCACCTAGTCCTGGGCACCCCAACACAACCGAAAATCTAGACCCAGATTTAAAAACATTTCTCATGATGATGATGGAGGACATCAAGAAGGACTTTCATAAGTCACTTAAAGAATTACAGGAGAGCACTGCTAAAGAGTTACAGGCCCTTAAAGAAAAGCAGGAAAACACAGCCAAACAGGTAGAAATCATTAAAGAAAAACAGGAAAACACATCCAAACAGGTGATGGAAATGAACAAAACCATACTAGAACTAAAAGGGGAAGTAGACACAATAAAGAAAACCCAAAGCGAGGCAACGCTGGAGATAGAAACCCTAGGAAAGAGATCTGGAACCATAGATGCCAGCATCAGCAACAGAATACAAGAAATGGAAGAGAGAATCTCAGGTGCAGAAGATTCCATAGAGAACATCGACACAACAGTCAAAGAAAATACAAAATGCAAAAGGATCCTAACTCAAAACATCCAGGTAATCCAGGACACAATGAGAAGACCAAACCTATGGATAATAGGAATTGATGAGAATGAAGATTTTCAACTTAAAGGGCCAGCTAATATCTTCAACAAAATAATAGAAGAAAACTTCCCAAACATAAAAAAAGAGATGCCCATGATCATACAAGAAGCCGACAGAACTCCAAATAGACTGGACCAGAAAAGAAATTCCTCCCGACACATAATAATCAGAACAACAAATGCACTAAATAAAGATAGAATATAAAAAGCAGTAAGGGAGAAAGGTCAAGTAACATATAAAGGAAGGCCTATCAGAATTACACCAGACTTTTCACCAGAGACTATGAAAGCCAGAAGAGCCTGGACAGATGTTATACAGACACTAAGAGAACACAAATGCCAGCCCAGGCTACTATACCCGGCCAAACTCTCAATTACCATAGATGGAGAAACCAAAGTGTCCCACGACAAAACCAAATTCACACAATATCTTTCCACGAATCCAGCCCTTCAAAGGATAATAACAGAAAAGAAGCAATACAAGGACAGAAATCACGCCCTAGAACAACTAAGAAAGTAATCATTCAACAAACCAAAAAGAAGACAGCCACAAGAACAGAATGCCAACTCTAACAACAAAAATAAAAGGAAGCAACAATTACTTTTCCTTAATATCTCTTAATATCAATGGACTCAATTCCCCAATAAAAAGACATAGACTAACAGACTGGCTACACAAACAGGACCCAACATTCTGCTGCTTACAGGAAACCCATCTCAGGGAAAAAGACAGACACTACCTCAGAGTGAAAGGCTGGAAAACAATTTTCCAAGCAAATGGACTGAAGAAACAAGCTGGAGTAGCCATTTTAATATCGGATAAAATCGACTTCCAACCCAAAGTTATCAAAAAAGACAAGGAGGGACACTTCATACTCATCAAAGGTAAAATCCTCCAAGAGGAACTCTCAATTCTGAATATCTACGCACCAAATGCAAGGGCAGCCACATTCATTAGAGACACTTTAGTAAAGCTCAAAGCATACATTGCACCTCACACAATAATAGTGGGAGACTTCAACACACCACTTTCTTCAAAGGACAGATCGTGGAAACAGAAACTAAACAGGGACACAGTGAAACTAACAGAAGTTATGAAACAAATGGACCTGACAGATATCTACAGAACATTTTATCCTAAAACAAAAGGATATACCTTCTTCTCAGCACCTCACGGGACCTTCTCCAAAACTGACCATATAATTGGTCACAAAACAGGCCTCAATAGATACAAAAATATTGAAATTGTCCCATGTATCCTATCAGACCACCATGGCCTAAGACTGATCTTCAATAACAACATAAATAATGGAAAGCCAACATTCACGTGGAAACTGAATAACACTCTTCTCAATGATACCTTGGTCAAGGAAGGAATAAAGAAAGAAATTAAAGACTTTTTAGAGTTTAATGAAAATGAAGCCACAACGTACCCAAACCTATGGGACACAATGAAAGCATTTCTAAGAGGGAAACTCATAGCTCTGAGTGCCTCCAAGAAGAAATGGGAGACAGCACATACTAGCAGCTTGACAACACATCTAAAAGCCCTAGAAAAAAAGGAAGCAAATTCACCCAAGAGGATTAGACGGCAGGAAATAATCAAACTCAGGGGTGAAATCAACCAAGTGGAAACAAGAAGAACTATTCAAAGAATTAAACAAACGAGGAGTTGGTTCTTTGAGAAAATCAACAAGATAGATAAACCCTTAGCTAGACTCACTAAAGGGCACAGGGACAAAATCCTAATTAACAAAATCAGAAATGAAAAGGGAGACATAACAACAGATCCTGAAGAAATCCAAAACACCATCAGATCCTTCTACAAAAGGCTATACTCAACAAAACTGGAAAACCTGGATGAAATGGACAAATTTCTGGACAGATACCAGGTACCAAAGTTGAATCAGGATCAAGTTGACCATCTAAACAGTCCCATATCACCTAAAGAAATAGAAGCTGTTATTAATAGTCTCCCAACCAAAAAAAGCCCAGGACCAGATGGGTTTAGTGCAGAGTTCTATCAGACCTTCAAAGAAGATCTAATTCCAATTCTGCACAAACTATTTCACAAAATAGAAGTAGAAGGTACTCTACCCAACTCATTTTATGAAGCCACTATTACTCTGATACCTAAACCACAGAAAGATCCAACAAAGATAGAGAACTTCAGACCAATTTCTCTTATGAATATCGATGCAAAAATCCTCAATAAAATTCTCGCTAACCGAATCCAAGAACACATTAAAGCAATCATCCATCCTGACCAAGTAGGTTTTATTCCAGGGATGCAGGGATGGTTTAATATACGAAAATCCATCAATGTAATCCATTATATAAACAAACTCAAAGACAAAAACCACATGATCATCTCGTTAGATGCAGAAAAAGCATTTGACAAGATCCAACACCCATTCATGATAAAAGTTTTGGAAAGATCAGGAATTCAAGGCCCATACCTAAACATGATAAAAGCAATCTACAGCAAACCAGTAGCCAACATCAAAGTAAATGGAGAGAAGCTGGAAGCAATCCCACTAAAATCAGGGACTAGACAAGGCTGCCCACTTTCTCCCTACCTTTTCAACATAGTACTTGAAGTATTAGCCAGAGCAATTCGACAACAAAAGGAGATCAAGGGGATACAAATTGGAAAAGAGGAAGTCAAAATATCACTTTTTGCAGATGATATGATAGTATATATAAGTGACCCTAAAAATTCTACCAGAGAACTCCTAAACCTGATAAACAGCTTCGGTGAAGTAGCTGGATATAAAATGAACTCAAACAAGTCAATGGCCTTTCTCTATACAAAGAATAAACAGGCTGAGAAAGAAATTAGGGAAAGAACACCCTTCTCAATAGTCACAAATAATATAAAATATCTTGGCGTGACTCTAACTAAGGAAGTGAAAGATCTGTATGATAAAAACTTCAAATCTCTGAAGAAAGAAATTAAGGAAGATCTCAGAAGATGGAAAGATCTCCCATGCTCATGGATTGGCAGGATCAACATTGTAAAAATGGCTATCTTGCCAAAAGCAATCTACAGATTCAATGCAATCCCCATCAAAATTCCAACTCAATTCTTCAACGAATTGGAAGGAGTAATTTGCAAATTTGTCTGGAATAACAAAAAACCTAGGATAGCAAAAAGTCTTCTCAAGGATAAAAGAACTTCTGGCGGAATCACCATGCCAGACCTAAAGCTTTACTACAGAGCAATTGTGATAAAAACTGCATGGTACTGGTATAGAGACAGACAAGTAGACCAATGGAATAGAATTGAAGACCCAGAAATGAACCCACACACCTATGGTTACTTGATCTTCGACAAGGGAGCTAAAACCATCCAGTGGAAGAAAGACAGCATTTTCAACAATTGGTGCTGGCACAACTGGTTGTTATCGTGTAGAAGAATGCGAATCGATCCATACTTATCTCCTTGTACTAAGGTCAAATCTAAGTGGATCAAGGAACTTCACATAAAACCAGAGACACTGAAACTTATAGAGGAGAAAGTGGGGAAAAGCCTTGAAGATATGGGCACAGGGGAAAAATTCCTGAACAGAACAGCAATGGCTTGTGCTGTAAGATCGAGAATTGACGAATGGGACCTAATGAAACTCCAAAGTTTCTGCAAGGCAAAAGACACCGTCAATAAGACAAAAAGACCACCAACAGATTGGGAAAGGATCTTTACCTATCCTAAATCAGATAGGGGACTAATATCCAACATATATAAAGAACTCAAGAAGGTGGACTTCAGAAAATCAAATAACCCCATTAAAAAATGGGGCTCAGAACTGAACAAAGAATTCTCACCTGAGGAATACCGAATGGCAGAGAAGCACTTGAAAAAATGTTCAACATCCTTAATCATCAGGGAAATGCAAATCAAAACAACCCTGAGATTCCACCTCACACCAGTCAGAATGGCTAAGATCAAAAATTCAGGTGACAGCAGATGCTGGCGTGGATGTGGAGAAAGAGGAACACTCCTCCATTGTTGGTGGGAGTGCAGGCTTGTACAACCACTCTGGAAATCAGTCTGGCGGTTCCTCAGAAAACTGGACATAGTACTACCGGAGGATCCAGCAATACCTCTCCTGGGCATATATCCAGAAGATGCCCCAACAGGTAAGAAGGACACATGCTCCACTATGTTCATAGCAGCCTTATTTATAATAGCCAGAAGCTGGAAAGAACCTAGATGCCCCTCAACAGAGGAATGGATACAGAAAATGTGGTACATCTACACAATGGAGTACTACTCAGCTATTAAAAAGAATGAATTTATGAAGTTCCTAGCCAAATGGATGGACCTGGAGGGCATCATCCTGAGTGAGGTAACACATTCACAAAGAAACTCACACAATATGTATTCACTGATAAGTGGATATTAGCCCCAAACCTAGGATACCCAAGATATAAGATATAATTTGTTAAACACATGAAACTCAAGAAGAATGAAGACTGAAGTGTGGACACTATGCCCCTCCTTAGATTTGGGAACAAAACACCCATGGAAGGAGTTACAGAGCCAAAGTTTGGAGCTGAGATGAAAGGATGGACCATGTAGAGACTGCCATATCCAGGGATCCACCCCATAATCAGCATCCAAACGCTGACACCATTGCATACACTAGCAAGATTTTATTGAAAGGACCCAGATGTAGCTGTCTCTTGTGAGACTATTCCGGGGCCTAGCAAACACAGAAGTGGATGCTCACAGTCAGCTAATGGATGGATCATAGGGCTCCCAATGTAGGAGCTAGAGAAAGTAGCCAAGGAGCTAAAGGGATCTGCAACCCTATAGGTGGAACAACATTATGAACTAACCAGTACCCCGGAGCTCTTGACTCTAGCTGCATATATATCAAAAGATGGCCTAGTCGGCCATCACTGGAAAGAGAGGCCCATTGGACTTGCAAACTTTATATGCCCCAGTACAGGGGAACACCAGGGCCAAAAAGGGGGAGTGGGTGGGCAGGGGAGTGGGGGTGGGTGGATATGGGGGACTTTTGGTATAGCATTGGAAATGTAAATGAGTTAAATACCTAATAAAAAATGGAAAAAAAAAGCAATTTGCTAATTGAAACAGGAAAAAAAATGTTTATAACAATAAAAAAATTCATGATCTCATTGTGAGACTTTGGGAATAAAATATGTACCTTGTCTGGTATAAAATTTGTTATATTTTAAATAAAAACAAATAAATATTTTATAAGTGTGGACACTTTGCCCCTTCTTAGAATTGGGAACAAAACACCCATGGAAGGAGTTACAGAGACACAGTTTGGAGCTGAGACGAAAGGATGGACCATCTAGAGACTGCCATATCGGGGATCCATCCCATAATCAGTTTCCAAACGCTGACACCATTGCATACACTAGCAAGATTTTGCTGAAAGGACCCAGATGTATCTGTCTCTTGTGAGACTATGCCAGGGCCTAGCAAAAACAGAAGTGGATGCTCACTGTCAGCTATTGGATGGATCACAGGGCCCCCAATGGAGAAGCTAGAGGAATTACCCAAGGAACTGAAGGGATCTGCAATCCTATAGGTGGGACAACAACATGAACTAACCAGTACCCCCACCCACCCCCCGGAGCTCGTGTCTCTAATGCATATGAATCAGAAAATGGCCTAGTCGGCCATCAGTGGAAAGAGATATATGCCTCAGTACAGGGGAATGACAGGGCCAAGAAGTGGGAGTGGGGGAGTGGGGGAGTGGGTGGGAAAGCGTGTGGGGGACTTTTGGGATAGCATTGGAAATGTAAACGAAATAAATACCCAATTTAAAAAATAAATAAATGCTGTAGTGTACTGGCTGGTTTTGTGTGTCAACTAGATATAGCTGGAGTTATCACGGAGAAAGGAGTTTCAGTTGAGGAAATGCCTCCATGAGATCCAATTGTAAGGCATTTTCTCAATTAGTGATCAAGGGGTAAAGGCCCCTTGTGGGCTGGTAGTCTTGGGTTCTATAAGAGAGCAGGCTGAGCAAGCCAGGGGAAGCAAGCCAGTAAGGAACATCCCCCTTCATGGCCTCTGCTTCAGCTCCTGCTTAATGACCTGTTTGAGTTCCAGTCTTGACTTCCTTTGGTGATGAACAGCAATGTGTAAGAGTAAGCTCAATAAACCCTTTCCTCCCTAAGTGCTTCTTGGTCATGATGTTTGTGCAGGAATAGACACCCTGACTAAGACAAATTGGTACCAGGAGTGGGGTATTCCTGTGACAACCTAACCATGTTTTGGGGAGGACTGTGGAAGCACTTTGGAACTGGGCTAGAACATCCATTCGATGTTAAGAGCTCTGTCAGATGTTGTGTAGGAGCTTGGAAGATAATGTTGAGAACAGTTCAGAAGATGGAGGCCTGGCTTGTTAAATTTCAGAGGGAAAATTAAAGACTCTTTTCAGGGCCATTGCTATTTTGGAGTTTGATTATTCTGTGGTTCTGGTTAGCTGGGGATGAAGAATCAGCTGTGATTAACAAGATACCAGAACTACTAAAGCACAACCTTTGCATTACTGGGACTATTGATGCTGGTTAGCTGGAGCTAAGAAATTAGTGGTGATTAAGAAGATACCAATATTGTTGAGGTGACATCATCTGGGAAGTGTTTTCTGAAAGCACAAAAAGGCTGTGTTACAGAGATAGCCAAGGTTGTACTCCTGCTGCAGTTGGACTTGTTAATGTGTAAGGGTCACCCAGGTGGTCCTGGTTTTGAAGGCATGAAGGGGTCACACAGAGCAGCTGAAGCTTAGCACTGTGAGAGGCTATGGAAGACCATTGGTGAAGGTGCAGTCTCAGTTGCAATTGATGGCCCAGGACTAAAGGGGTCATGCAGTGTTTTGGAGATGCCAGTACCATGAGATGACCACCAAGAGCAGTAGCAGTGGAGACTCCTCTGGAGTCTAGAGGACAACACATGTGCTACAAAGGGCATGGCTGAAGAAGTGACCCAAGCCCTTGGAGGAGCCCAGATGATCATGAGTTGGATCCCAGACATTGGATGGTTGGAGATTGATTTTTGCTTTTGATTGTGACTGTGCCCTGATATTTTCACTCTTGAAGCAAGAGACTATTTTAGTGGAGCCCACAGTTAAGAGATTTTTAATTGTAAAAAGACTTTGGATTTTAGAAGAGATGGATATTTTAAAGAGATTGAAATTTTAAGAATATGTAAAGACTGTGGGACATTTAAAGTTATTTAGACCTTGGGGATGAATAAGAATGTAAGGGTTGAGGCTTAATAGTAATGTGTTTGTGTGTCAAATTGACAAGAGGTCAAGTGTACTGGCTGGTTTTGTCTGTCAACTTGACACAGCTGGAGTTATCACAGAGAAAGGAGTTTCAGTTGAGGAAATGCCTCCATGAGATCCAACTGTAAGGCATTTTCTCAATTAGTGATCAAGGGGGAAAGGCCCCTTGTGGGTGGGACCATCTCTGGGCTGGTAGTCTTGGGTTCTACAAGAGAGCAGGCTGAGCAAGCCAGGGGAAGCAAGCCAGTAAGGAACATCCCTTCATGGCCTCTGCATCAGCTCCTGCTTCCTGACCTGTTTGAGTTCTAGTCCTGACTTCTTTTGGTGATGAACAGCAATGTGGAAGAGTAAGCTCAATAAACCCTTTCCTCCCCGAAAAAAAAAAAAAAAAAAAAAAAAGAATGGGTGGGATTGATATTATTTGGAAATATACTTTGCTGTGGATTAGTGTTGCTTCTCTGGTTGGTCTGTAAGCTTAAGGCCCAAACTAGGAGAGACAAGGTGGTTATTGCCCAGGCACTTGCAGCTTTAGAACATGGTGCTTCCCCTGATATATCTATGCTTAAGCAATAGGTCGCTGGCCATTCAGCTCTTGCACCCCACGAGGCTAGTCTCATTGCACGGGATAGAGTGAGTGTGCTTCAGCAGCCCGAGAGAGTTGCACGGCTAAGCACTGCAGTAGTAGGGCTCTGCGGCATATATGAGCCTATTCTAGGGAGACATGTCATCTTTCAAGAAGGTTGAGTGTCCAAGTGTCCTTCTCCCCAGGTAAAACGACACGGGACCAGACCAGGACCCCTCTGGGTGATGAGCCTGGGAGGAGGTTATGTGTACGGCTCCTTTACCTGCACACTGGGGATTTGACCTCTATCTCCACTCTCATTAATATGGGTGGCCTATTGCTCTTATTAAAAGAAAAGGGGGATCTGTGGGAGCCGCCCTCACATTCGCCGTTGCAAGATGGCGCTGACATCCTGTGTTCTAAGTGGTAAACAAATAATCTGCGCATGTGCCAAGGGTAGTTTTCCACCCCATGTGCTCTGCCTTCCCCGTGACGACAACTCGGCCGATGGGCTGCAGCCAATCAAGGAGTAATACGTCCTAGGCGGAAAATAATTCTCCTTAAAAGGGACGGGGTTTCGCCATTCTCTCTCTTGCTCTGGCTCTTGCACTCTTGCTCCTGAAGATGTAAGCAATAAAGTTTTGCCGCAGAAGATTCTGGTTTGTTGCGTTCTTCCTGGCCAGTCGCGAGAACGCGTGTAAGAGGAGGGATATCTTTTAACCACTTCCATCCTTAGAAACATTTGAGCCCTTCCAGTCCAGCCAGCACCGGGATAGCTAGGGTGCAGACTCAGCTGACACCCGCCAGCTACCCACAAGACCCTCCACGGGATCTTAAGACCTCTGGTGAGTAGAACTCAGCATCTGCTCCAATCCAATCACGCAGGACCTTAGACTGCATTAGTTAGGGAAGCAGAAAACCCTGCCTGATCGGGGCACAAGTCCCTTCCAGTCCACACCAACACAGGGGTACCTTGGGCATGGAGTCTGTGGACACCTGTAAGGTATACACAGGACCCTCCACGGGATCTTAAGAACTCTGGGAGTGGATCACAACTTCTGCCAGGAGGCAGGTTTGAACACCAGATATCTGGGCACCTTCCCTGAAAGAGGAGAGCCTACCTGCAAGGAGTGCTCTGACCACTGAAACTCAGGAGAGAGCTAGTCTCCCAGGTCTGCTGATAGAGGGTAACAGAATCACCAGAGGAACAATCTCTAAACAGAGACAACTATAACAACTAACTCCAGAGATTACCAGATGGCAAAAGGCAAACATAAGGATCTTACTAACAAAAACCAAGACAGCTCAGCATCATCAGAACTCAACACTCCCACCCCACCCAGTCCTGGGCACCATAACACACCCGAAAAGCTAGACCCGGATTTAAAAGCATATCTCATGATGATGGTAGACGACATCAAGAACTTTAATAACTCACTTAAAGAAATACAGGAGAACACTGCTAAACAGGTAGAAGACCTTAAAGAGGAACCACAAAAATCCCTTAAAGTATTGCAAGAAAACACCAGCAAGCAGGTGATGGAATTGAATAAAACCATCCAAGACCTAGAAAGAGAAGTAGACACAATAAAGAAAACCCAAAGTGAGGAAACAATGGAGATAGAAACCCTAGGAAAGAAATCTGGAAACATAGACTCGAGCATCAGCAACAGAATACAAGAGATGGAAGAGAGAATCTCAGGTGCAGAAGATTCCACAAGGAACATTGGCACAACAATCAAAGAAAATACAAAATGCAAAAAGATCCTAACTCAAAACATCCAGGAAATCCAGGACACAATGAGAAGACCAAACCTACAGATAATAGGTGTAGATAAGAATGAAGATTTTCAACTTAAAGGGCCAGCAAATATCTTCAACAAAATTATAGAAGAAAACTTCCCAAACCTAAAGATAAAGATGCCCATGAACATACAAGAAGCCTACAGAACTCCAAATAGACTGGACCAGAAATGAAATTCCTCCCGACACATAATAATCAGAACAACAAATGCACTAAATAAAGATAGAATATTAAAAGCAGTAAGGGAAAAAGGTCAAGTAACATATAAAGGCAGACCTATTAGAATTACACCAGACTTCTCACCAGAGACTATGAAAGCCAGAAGATCCTGGAGAGATGTTATACAGATCCTAGGAGAACACAAATGCCAGCCCAGGCTACTATACCCAGCCAAACTCTCAATTACCATAGATGGAGAAACCAAAGTTTTCCATGACAAAACCAAATTCACACATTATCTTTCCACGAATCCAGCACCTCAAAGGATAATAACAGAAAAAAATCAATACAAAGACGGAAACCACGACCTAGAAAAAGCAAGAAAGTAATCCCTCAACAAATCAAAAAGAAAACAGCCACAAAAACAGAATGCCAACTCTAAAAACAAAAATAATAGGAAGCAACAATTACTTTTCCTTAATATCTCTTAATATCAATGGACTCAATTTGCAAATAAAAAGACATAGACTAACAGACTGGCTACACAAACAGGACCCAACATTCTGCTGCTTACAGGAAACCCATCTCAGGGAAAAAGGCAGACACTACCTCAGAGTAAAGGGCTCAAAAACAAATTTCCAAGCAAATGGTCTGAAGAAACAACCTGGAGTAGCCATTCTAATATTGAAAAAGATCGACTTTCAACCCAAAGTTATCAAAAAAGACAAGGAGGGACACTTCATACTCATCAAAGGTAAAATCCTCCAAGAGGAACTCTCAATTCTGAATATCTACGCTCCAAATGCAAGGGCAGCCACATTCATAAAAGAAACTTTAGTAAAGCTCAAAGCACATATTGAACCTCACACAATAATAGTGGGAAACTACAACACACCACTTTCACCAATGGACAGATCCTGGAAACAGAAAGTAAACAGGGACACAGTGACACTAACAGAAGTGATGAAACAAATGGACTTAACAGATATCTACAGAACATTTTATCCTAAAACAAAAGGATATACTTTCTTCTCAGCACCTCAAGGTACCTTCTACAAAATTGACCATATAATTGGTCACAAAACAGGCCTCAACAGATACAAAAATATTGAAATCGTCCCATGCATCCTATCAGACCACCATGGATTAAGGCTGATCTTCAATAACAACATAAATAATGGAAAGCCAACATTCACGTGGAAATTGAACAACACTCTTCTCATTGATACTTGGGTCAAGGAAGGAATAAAGAAAGAAATTAAAGACTTTTTAGAGTTTAATGAAAATGAAGCCACAACATACCCAAACTTATGGGACACTATGTAAGCATTTCTAAGAGGGAAACTCATAGCTCTGAGTGCCTCCAAAAAGAAAATAGAGAGAGCACATACTAGCAGCTTGACAACACATCTAAAAGCTCTAGAAAAAAAGGAAGAAAATTCACCCAAGAGGAGTAGACAGCAGGAAATAATCAAACTCAGGGATGAAATCAACCAAGTGGAAACAAGAACTATTCAAAGAATCACCCAAACGAGGAGCTGGTTCTTTGAGAAAATTAACAAGATAGATAAACCCTTAGCCAGACTCACTAGAGGGCACAGGGACAGCATCCTAATTAACAAAATCAGAAATGAAAAGGGAGACATAACAACAAACCCTGAAGAAATCCAAAACACCATAAGATCCTTCTACAAAAGGCTATACTCAACAAAACTGGAAAACCTGGACGAAATGAACAAATTTCTAGACAGATACCAGGTACCAAAGTTAAACCAGGATCAAGTTAATGATCTAAATAGTCCCATATCCCCTAAAGAAATAGAAGCAGTCATTAATGGTCTCCCAACCAAAAAAAGCCCAGGACCAGATGGGTTTAGTGCAGAGTTCTATCAGACCTTCAAAGAAGATCTAATCCCAGTTCTGCACAAACTATTCCACAAAATAGAAGTAGAAGGTACTCTACCCAACTCATTCTATGAAGCCACAATTACTCTGATAACTAAATCACAGAAAGATCCAACAAAGATAGAGAACTTTAGACCAATTTCCCTTATGAATATCGATGCAAAAATACTCAATAAAATTCTCACTAACCGAATCCAAGGACACATCAAACAATCATCCATCCTGACCAAGTAATTTTTATTCCAGGGATGCAGGGATGGTTTAATATACAAAAATCCATCAATGTAATCCATTATATAAATAAACTCAAAGACAAAAACCACATGATCAACTCCTTAGATGCTGAGAAAGCATTTGACAAAATCCAACACCCCTTCATGATAAAAGTCTTGGAAAGATCAGGAATTCAAGGCCCATACCTAACCATGAAAAAAGCAATCTACAGCAAACCAGTAGCCAACATCAAAGTAAATGGTGAGAAGCTGGAAGCAATCCAACTAAAATCAGGTACTAGACAAGGCTGCCCACTTTCTCCCTACCTATTCAACATTGTTCTTCAAGTCCTAGCCAGAGCAATTAGACAACAAAAGGAGATCGAGGGGATACAAATTGGAAAAGAAGAAGTCAAAATATCACTTTTTGCAGATGATATGATAGTATATATAAGTGACCCTAAAAATTCCACCAGAGAACTCCTAAACCTGATAAACAGCTTCAGTGAAATAGCTGGATATAAAATTAACTCAAACAAGTCAATGGCCTTTATCTACACAAAAAATAAACAAGCTGAGAAAGAAATTAGGGAAGCAACACCCTTCTCAATAGTCACAAATATTATAAAATACCTTGGTGTGACTCTAAGGAAGTAAAAGATATGTATGATAAGAACTTCAAGTCTCTCAAGAAAGAAATTAAAGAAGATCTCAGAAGATGGAAAGATCTCCCATGCTCATGGATTGGCAGGATCAACATTGTAAAAATGGCTATCTTGCCAAAAGCAATCTACAGATTCAATGCAATCCCCATCAAAATTCCAACTCAATTCTTCAACGAATTAGAAAGAGTAATCTGCAAATTCATCTGGAATAACAAAAAACCTAGGATAGCAAAAACTCTTCTCAAGGATAAAAGAACCTCTGGTGGAATCACCATGCCTGACCTAAAGCTTTACTACAGAGCAATTGTGAAAAAAATGGCATGGTACTGGTATAGTGACAGATAAGTAGACCAATGGAATAGAATTGAAGACCCAGAAATGAACCCACACACCTATGGTCACTTGATCTTTGACAAGAGAGATAAAACCATCCAGTGGAAAAAAGACAGCATTTTCAACAAATGGTGCTGGCACAACTAGTGGTTATCATGTAGAAGAATGCGAATCGATCCATACTTATCTCCTTGTACTAAGGTCAAATCTAAGTGGATCAAGGAGCTCCACATAAAACCAGAGACACTGAAACTTATAGAGAAGAAAGTGGGGAAAAGCCTCGAAGTTATCGACACATGGGAAAAATTCCTGAATAGAACAGCAATGGCTTGTGCTGTAAGATTGAAAATTAACAAATGGGACCTCATGAAACTGCAAAGCTTCTGTAAGGCAAAAGATACCGTCAATAAGACAAAAAGGCCACCAACAGATTGGGAAAGGATTTTTACATATCCTAAATCAGATAGGGGACTAATATCCAATATATATAAAGAACTCAAGAAGGTGGACTCCAGAAAATCAAATAACCCCATTAAAAATGTGGCTCAGAGCTAAACAAAGAATTCTCACCTGAGGAATACCGAATGGCTGAGAAACACCTGAAAAAAATGTTCAGCATCCTTAATCATCAGGGAAATGAAAATCAAAACAACCCTGAGATTCCACCTCACACCAGTCAGAATGGCTAAGATCAAAAATTCAGGTGACAGCAGATGCTGGCGAGGATGTAGAAAAAGAGGAACACTCCTCCACTGTTGGTGGGATTGCAAGCTTGTACAACCACTCTGGAAATCAGTCTGGCAGTTTCTCAGAAAATTGGACATGGTTCTACTGGAGGATCCCGCAATACCTCTCCTGGGCATATACCCTGAAGATGTCCCAACTGGTAAGAAGGACACATGCTCCACTATGTTCATAGCAGCCTTATTTATAATATCCAGAAACTGAAAAGAACCCAGATGCCGCTCAACAGAGGAATGGATACCAAAAATGTGGTACATTTACACAATGGAGTACTACTCAACTATTAAAAGGAATGAATTTATGAAATTCTTAGGCAAATGGATGGACCTGGAGGGCATTATCCTGAGTGAGGTAACCCAATCACAAAAGAACTCAAATGATATGTACTCACTGATAAGTGGATATTAGCCCAGAAACTTAGAATACCCAAGATAAAAGTTACAATTGGCAAAACACATGAAACTCAAGAAGTATGAAGACCAAAGTGTGGACACTTTGCCCCTTCTTAGAATTGGGAACAAAACACCCATGGAAGGAGTTACAGAGACAAAGTTTGGAGCTGTGATGAAAGGATGGACCATCTAGAGACTGCCATATCCAGGGATCCATCCCATAATCAGCTTCCAAACGCTGACACCATTGCATAAACTAGCAAGATTTTGCTGAAAGAACCCCGATATAGCTGTCTCTTGTGAGACTACGCCAGGGCCTAGCAAACACATAAGTGGATGCTCACAGTCAGCTAATGGATGTATCACAGGGCCCCCAGTGGAGGAGTTAGAGAAAGTACCCAAGGAGCTAAAGGGATCTGCAACCCTATAGGTGGAACAACATTATGAACTAACCAGTACCCCGGAGCTCTTGACTCTAGCTGCATATGTATCAAAAGATGGCCTAGTCGGCCATCACTGGAAAGAGAGGCCCATTGGACACGCAAACTTTATATGCCCCAGTACAGGGGAATGTCAGTGCCAAAAAGTGGAAGTGGGTGGGTAGTGGGGTGGGGGGGAGGGTATGGGGGACTTTTGGGATAGCATTGGAAATGTAAATGAGGAAAATACCTAAGAAAAAAAGAAAAGAAAAGAAACATTTGAAATGGAGCCTCACAACTTTAACAACATACTTGCCGTCACTGTATTTTGGGGGATTTATAGGGTGTGTTTTCAAGGTTGAAGCATCACAGCTTGTGAAAGACAGGCTGATAGGTGGATCATATGTGGTGTTCACTGAAAAATTTGCTAGCTTTCAAGGGTTAAACGTGGCAGAAGATTCTATCAGCACATTCTTTCTAAGCAGTTCAATTACAGTACTCTGTGTTCTTCCTATAACATTCCTCTCTCTTGTGAAGTCTTTCAAAAGAGGCACAGAGCAGACAGCCAATAGACGGGAGGCTTTTGAATCATCTATCCAGGAGCCCCTAGATACCTTAGCTCATAATCTACTTATCATCAGAGGCATGTGTACCACCCCTTTCCACAAAATTAAAAAGATGCTACCTTCTCTTTGCAACAGATTGAAAACACTACAGGAAACCATAACCAATCAATATGCAGGGTTGTGGAGCCCAGTCCTAACACATCTACACGACACACCTAAGTCTTAGGGAACATTGCAGAAGAGGGGATTGCAGAAAGATTGTGAAAGCCAAAGGACCAGGGACTTTGCTGTGAGATTGTGTCTCCTAGTAACATCAGAAGCTCACATAATCTCACTAACATGACCACCGAAGTATGAGCAGAGCTGAACAAGGAAGACACCAATGAACCTGTCAAACTACATAAGGAACAACCAACAAGGTCTTAACACTCCATGAAAAACTAGAGGCAACTGAGGAAAGCTGAGAATGCAAGAAGCAATCCTTCGCCCGGGAAGAGCACACCAATTTGTTGTCCAGTGTTGTGAGTTCCCAAGCCAGCTGAGGGACAGTGGAGTGCTGCCCATACCCAGGACAGCTCTCAAAGAGCACAGCAGGAATGGGGCCACTCTCTACCCAAATCAGTCTTGGCCTACTCAACTCCATAGAGACAAAGGCAAGTCATGATAAAGCCAGTTACACTTACGTTTCCTGGCCAAAGAGTACTGGCTCCACAGAAATCATGTGACCGGATGTTTGCTAATACAGCTGCTATACTTGGAAAGTCCCTGCCTCCTCCCTAATGCTTTAGTATTTGAATTGGTGTATCAGTAACATTTGCCTATCTTCAATCAGGTTCACATATGCAAATTAGGTATATTTTCTCCCTTGTCTTTTTCCACCCTCCTCCCTCCAGCTGTATATGATATCCCTACTATTTCAATAAGCATACTGATCTCTGACACAGTCTCTTGGGTCATTTATACCTTCCAGAAGCCAAGTCCTTGCTCCCTAGTGCCTTTAAAGGCCAATAAAGGGTGGGGGATCCACAAAGTGTAAAACAGCCTTGAAAACATATATACAAGTAACATACTATGGACTGAACAGGTTGTATTTGGAAATACAATATACATTCAATAACAATCAATTGGTAAGAAAATTAGGGCATCAATTTGAAAGAGAGGTTTAGAATCATACATCGGAGGGTTTGGGGAAAGGAAAATACAATTTCAAAAATAAACCAAAATAATGCTACCACATGACAGTGTGCATTGTCTGCTTCCTTAAAAGAATCAAATAAATTCATCTGCTTTGGTATCTGAGATGTACAGTACTCTACTTTCATAAAAACTAGCTGTATTATTAGTAATAGAGTGGGTTTAGCTGCATGGGACAGAAACCTGAGCTAATGTGTCATTTAAACACTCTTTTTCTCTCTTACAATAGCAGCAGGGAGAAGGAGCACTGGAGCCCTTTTCTTCAAGGACATATTGTATCATTTCACTCAGAACTGACTTGGTAAAACATAATGCCAGGGCTATATCCACATAAGGAACGCAGGAAATGAGTAACCGTGTAAGCAACCAAAAATCTCAGCATTCTCTCAGCAGAAAGAAGAGGGTCAGTAAGGAACAACCTCCTCTGCCAACCGTGCATTTTCCCAAGAAGGAAGCCCTGATGATTCGCTTAAGCAGAGCTGATATGGATCCCAGCATCCAGCACATAAAATAACCAGTTTCTTCTGCATGCTAGATTCCAGGACTCTCCAGTCATACCTCTTTCCAAGGCATGCTCGTCCCAGAGTTCTGTAAAATCTCACACTGTCTCGGCTGGTGCTTGTGTTCTATGAACTGTGAGTGACGCAGTCACGCCTGAGTGTTTTAGATTTTAGGGTGCATCAAGCTTATAATGTCTGAGGCTATGCTGATCCCAAGGGTGTTTCGGGAGCTTTTGTTGCTGCACAAAATGCATTGAAGTGTTAATAACAAGGGCTTAATAAATAACGACTGACGGATCCAAATCCTACAAATGCATAAAAATTATTAGGACAGCAACATAACAGCATAGCAACTAAGAAAATTTTAATGTTTTCATTTGATATACTACTTGTCTTGGAGTCTTCTTAAAAATAAACTTCTAGCAGTTCACAACGATGTTATTTCTTTTTTTAAATGTATTTATGTTTCACAGGATTACAGATTTAATTTTTCAAAGCCAAAAACACTAAGAAATGTAAATAAGAAAATAAATCCATCTATAATTTCTACAAAAACAAATTAACACTAATAATACTTTGGCACAAGCACATATTCGTTAATGAAGGATGATTTCAAAAACAGTTGATTAAAGTTATGTGCCAGTTTTTCAGTTACCAGAAACACGATTATTAATGATTATTCTTATTCATAGCTGACAGGACTTCATCAATCCTGAGGCTGAATTTGTCTTTCTGTACCAATTTCTACAGGGCATATATTTAAGCTGGTTTTATGCTTTCAATTTTTATACAAAAAAAAAAAAATGCTTGGCTTTCAAAGGTGTGGTGACATATCACAGCATCTACAGCCATAAAACAAAGAACAAAGTATTTTTATGTATTTCATTTTTTCCATCTCAGGGATTACAAGTATCGGTATATAAATTTTCAAGGAAAAAAAGGATTCCTGCAGTATAAATTTATTTATTTTTGAATATATTTTACAATTCTGGCATGATACAATAAGATAATTGTATCACTCTCAACTTTCATGTTAAATTTCTAAAAATATTTTTCAAATATTCATCATTCTTGTCTGCATCATAGAG